>NC_092672.1:27237648-27540678 GCF_964355755.1 Antedon mediterranea
GACTACGACGGTGATAGTTTCAACAAAGTATTACATCGCAATGTTTTACTGTGTTTAGTGGTATATTATTTGTAAAACATGTTAATTAATATTTTACAAAATAAAAAATATATTTAAAAATTGTTCCTCTTTGCACCCATCCTCATCCCCATTCCTCAACCATAATGTTACATACAAAACACAAATTAAGTTTGTTTAAATTTGACTTAAACAATTGGTCTCATTTAGTTTCTCTTTCGGAAGTAATTCCCAGTGTGCTAATTTTAGTTGAGTACATAAATCACAGTGTCTATTTAATCGTTCCTGTAAACGACATATATTATTGTCCTGCATTATTGTACATTTGAAATCGCCAGTTTTTGAACGCTGACATTACTGTGTATTCGAGAACCATCTGTGGGCACGACCTAGATGGTACGCGAGCGAAGCGAGCGTACCATCTAGTTTAATAAATAAACCGTAAGTTTAACTTGTCAATTATTGACTTCAGTAATATACTAGTAAACCATTATTACTAGCAAAACATTGATTCAAAGCATTGACGTAATAATAATGAACATATAACATTGCGTGTGACAACCGATAACGTAAACGCGATGCTGTAAACGTTGTACGTTCGTCACAATATGGAGAATGGTTACAACATTTATGATTCAATTTCTCGTAAGAAGGGGGATGCGAAATTGATAGAATAGTTTCCTTATCTTACGTCGCTGCGTTGTTTCTAGTGGGAACCAAGCTTAAGGAAATATAAATGTACCTATTTTTGAATAATTTGAATTGAACTGATGTAGAATTACACCAGTGTGTTTACATTATTTTGCTTCGTTTTATGACTTTGTTCTATTTTCTTCTAGTTCTGAATAAATGAAAGGGACAAAATTATTTATGCTGACTGTTAATTGTACTTATTTCAAAGATTTGTGTAATTAAATGTATTTGTATTTAGTGTCCCAATAATATATTGACTTTAATAATGAGAATGGTAATTTCTTCGATTTGGCGACTCCTAATGCAACATTGTTAAACCTTGGTTGTTGGGTTATTATTGTTTATTTACAGTAATTCAATTTTAAACATTTTCAATCGTCCCTCTTCACAATTGTATGTTAAAATATGCAAATTATTTGATATGCGTCTCGAAAAAGCTGTAACGGATCGAAAGTTTTATGTCCAATTTCTGTCTTTTCACGAATCTATAACGTCGCTTATCTTGCCACATCTTATTTTCAATATGGAAACGTTGTATGGGGAATTAATGTGTTGTTACCTCTCCTGTGGTGGACACTTTAATGTGCGCTAGACGACACGTGATTTTAAACCGTCGTCAGGATAAAACAAAGGGAATTTCCCCCTTGCCACGCATGAGAATTTTCTTTCATCAGCTGACCGGCTACGGACGACTGCTATTATTATGTATGTAAATATATTTATCTTATTCAAATTTGTTTATGTCTTCCTTGTCTGGTCTGTGTGTAAATCTAATGATAGGTAGGCCTACCCCGTCAAGCACCCGCTTCTTGGTACCTATTGTAATTGTGAATTGTATAAAAATATAATGGTCAAATAGAACATGATGAACCGATATTTTATTCTTTATACTGATATTTGTGCATGTTTTCTATGAGACAATTATATATTATACACATTACTGTGATTGACATAAATAGGCCTAAATAAAGTGTTGGAAAAAATTTTGTTATTTGATCGTGTTGTAACTGTAGGCCTACAGTATTACATTTTGTACCGACATTATTCTATTGCTTCCGATTTGTTTTCGTGTTTTCTTGGGAGACAATAGGCCTATACTTCATGTGATTGGCACGCATTTGAAGATAAATATAATTACATGTTGCAAAATTATAATTTGATCGATAACGTAACAAGATCATATAGTTGTGAATGGCAAGACTATTTTTGACTTTAGGAAATGTGATAATTTGTAAAATCATGAGGACTTATCTCCTCCAGGTAAATTCATGTGACCTACTTTAAATATCTTAAAGTATTGATGAAAACTATAAAAAGTACTACATTTTGCAATTCTTACAAAATAAAATAAATACAAACTCTTTGATATGTTGTTGTGTAATCCATATAGCTCTGTCGATGCCTGAATTCCTTGACTATTTGAAATTATAATTTAGACTCGCGCTCTGTCTGGCCCATAAAATAAAAACGCATACAGTACTAACTAGGCCAATTAAAAATATAATATTGTCCCCCTGTTTTGTTGAATATTTCAAAGAGTTATTGGGGAAAAAATGTAATTTAAAGCCAAAAAACTGTCTGTCAGACAATGGGACTTACTCTTAACCGGGTTGTTTTTATTTAGGCTTTTAATAGGCCTATAAAAAGTGAAATAATTCTAATAGTAATTTTTTGGGTTTTTTTCTACTGAAGTTTTAGTAACGTTATTAACTTCTGTAGAAAAAAAAAACACAAATTTATTATTATAATTATTTCATTTTTTATAGGCTTATGAAAGGCCTAAATAAAAAAACCCGGTTAAGAGTCTTCGGAGGACAACACATCTCTAACCAAATTAATTATAGAAATAATTTATATTTATATTTTTACTCGACTTCAACTTACCCAATTCATGAAATTGGTGTCTCTAGTAATAGTACTATAGTGGGACTATAGTACTAGTGGAAATGACTGATAATATCGCCGGACCGCATGTAAAATACGAATCAATTATGATGATGATGATAATTGCAAAAAAATCTGGCATAATTTGTACACAATCTAGCATAATTTGGACGAAAACCCGAAGACCTGCAATTTTAATTCTTAATTTTAGCCTTAATTGTGTCTGGCATAATGGCATATTTTTGTGCTGCCACCTAGCATAATTTCATTTCGATTTCTGGCCACACTGTGACGTAATCTAGACTGTGTTGTTTGTGTGTGTGTATCAAAACAAAGTGATTTGTAAGTAAAAATAACATTACTTAAAGAATTAAAAAATGACACTTTAAAGATTTCGGAAGGTCAGAAGCACCGTAATTGATATTAATAATTCCGAAAGTAGGCCCAGCTTACCTAGTAGTAGGCCCACCCTACTAACTAGCCTAGTTACGGTTTACTAGGCCTAGCCTAGGCCTAGGCCTAGGCCTAGGCCCCCTCCCTAGCCAGGAGGCCTAGACCTAAGCCCGAGTGTTAACAAAGTGCGAGGCAGCGAGGCACGCGAGGCATGCCAAATATTTGTGCGAGGCATCATTTTATCATTTCCAAAAGTGCGAGGCATGCGCGGCATATAGTTTACAATTTCAAAAAGGTGCGAGGCATATCTTAACGTGCTATTATGCTATATTATAGGCCTAATAATCAATCGATTCAAGCGTATCTAAATAGATTCGTGTATACACTCATCATGTTGTTTATTTTTATGTAACGATTGTTTTTTCATTCAAGTCATATCGTGTCAAATTTTACTTTCAAAAGTGCCCAAACTACGGTTCAAAAATCTGAACGACAGTATTCAACTTTCGATAAACAATAATTGTTATAGCGACACACTCATCAAATGACTGCAATGTTGGCATTTCGAGCGTGTTCACTCACATGTCTCTCGAACATAGCAGAGTGAAAATAATATTTTGTCACACCCCTGCGCCTAGATCCGGTAGACCCGAGAGATGGAAAATCCCTCTGTACTATTTAGCAGGTAGCGGAATGATTCAGCCCTCAGCTCAGAGGATTGTGGTGCATTCCCCTCCTATAGCACGTGGTTTCAGCAGCAACGCACAGACTTCTCTCTGAGCGGCGTGCCAAAGACATTTTTGACATTCCATTCTCTAGGAACAACACGTGTACCTATCTCGCAAATAAGGTGAACAGCGATTGCCAGGACAAGTTCAATAACTGGCGGTGAATAAAAGGTAACTGATATGGCGATCCAATAACATGCCGCAAAGAAAAAAATTGCGACAGAATTCTGGAGCGCGTGTGAAAAAAGACTTACGTCCGACAATTGTAATACTAGGCCTAAAATTAAACTTTAGCTAATATGCTTAGCCCTAACCTAGATAAGAGGCCTATGTAGAAAATAATTTAATCAATTTTGATATAATAATAATTGGTGTAATATTTAATAATGATACACTATTCCTGTTTTAGTAAGCTAGGTATATTACGAACGATTTTTATTTATTGTTGTCCATGTACGTACTAATAAACGTGGCGCTAGTTTCCTTCGCTTGTATTTTTACTCCAAATTTGATAACTAACTTTATCGTGTGAATACCACACCTTAGAAGTATACCTCATGAGTACTTTAATGAAAGAATCACATAAAAAGTAACAAATAAATCCTTAAATTAATGATTTTACAGGCGTGTTTCTCGCACACTGTTCGCGAATTTCACTTATTCAATGTTCAATATTTTTGTTTCTATGGAGCGCCAAAAGAGCAACGATAATAGAGGACTAAAACTCAGTGGAATGCGTCAATTTCTCATGCATTTATTGGTGAAAAACACGTTTTATTTCAATATATTTGTTAATTTGTCAATAAAAATGCTGTAATATGTTATTGCTGATAATGTTCTGTTTTCAAAGAATAATAATCGATCCTAAATCAACATCACTACCTAGTCTAGACCTAGGACATCCTACTAAGGATATTATGATGAATTTTTCTATTTTATTCTTTAAAAGGTTACCGAAACCGTGTACATTATCAAAGAATATAAATAGGTATTTTATTATCTTTGACATTATCAACAGTAAACCGGTGAACAGTAACATTTTTCCTTACTGACAGTGACAAAATCTATTGAAATTGTACTTGATTTTCACCAAATAATGCGTTAAATATAAATGGATTCCACAGAGTTTTTAGCCCTCTAATTAATTTTGCTCTTTTGGCGTTCCATAGAAATCAAAATATTGAACATTGAGTGTGCAAAATGCGAGAAAAACAACGTCTGTAAAATCACCAATTTAATGGATTTATTGTTACTTTTATGTGATTTTTCTTCATTAAAGTAGGCCTACTAATTCTAAGCTGTGGTATTCAGGATAAAGTTGGTTAAAATACAAGGCAGGTGCAAAAGGAAACTAGCCTAGCGGGCCTAGGCCTAGGCTACTTCAATTTCGGTGATTTCCTGCCTTGCAATTTTGAGAAATGATAAAATGATGCCTCGCATTTTTTGATGATGGTAAAACGATGCCTCGCATAAATTTCTGACTTGCCTCGCATGCCTTCCCTGCCTCGCGTGCCTCGCTGCCTCGCACTTTGTTACTACCCCCTACGCCCACCCTCTAACTAGGCTAGTCTAGCCTAGGCCTAGCTAGGCTCTAAAATCTTACTCTTAATTCTTATCGTAGTTTAGGCCTAAACCTAGGTCTTGTAGGTAGGGGGACTGGATCCCGCTAAAATAACAATTCTACCTAGCCTAGGCACTAATAGTATTTATGTATGTGTTATGCGCGATTTGCGCAATTTGAAATTGCGCAAAAAAATCCTTGCGCAATTTGAAATTGCGCAAATAATTCTTGCGCAATTTAAAATTGCGCAAGGATTTTTTTGCGCAATTTCAAATTGCGCAATCAACTTGCGCAATTTCAAATTGCGCAAGAAAATCTTTGCGCAATTTTAAATTGCGCTGCACAATTTGTAAATTGCGCTGCACAATTTGTAAATTGCGCAAGATAGTTCTTGCGCAATATGACACCTTTGCGCAATTTGAAAACGAACTGTAAATTTTCCCATACATGGCTATAGGCTAGGCCTAGGCAGAGGAGTTTAAAATTTAGTATTTTATTATATAAATAAGACCATTTCAATGAAGATAATGTTTAATACTCACTTTTTAAGTTTTTAATATTAGTTTAAGCTAGGCCATGTAACCTAGTCAGTATCAGTAGTCCAGACCCTAGCTAGGCTAGAGTAGTATAGCCGGCCGCCCGCGCCGCGCCCGCCTGGTGGAACACCACCGCTTCGTTTTCCTTCGTCGGTTCTTCGACGGTATGCTAACTTATAACAATATTTGCACTACTAAAATAAGGAAATGCGATATTTATCTTTAATTTTGAATCATTCTTAGAAATTACTATAAAAATATGGGTGTACATGATTCCACAATCTGTCGAAAAACCTTGCGCAATTTGCAGATTACTTGCGCAATTTAATACGTTGCTTGCGCAATTTGAAACACATGTTTCAATTCAAATTGCGCAAGGATTTTTTTTGCGCAATTTCAAATTGCGCAAATCGTTCAAATCGCGCATAACATATGCAACTATTCATTCCGACCTTTTGCATTGCATAGAAATGGACAGTCATAATGAATGGTTCGGTCATATTCATGCAAATGTAAATCCAAAGATCTTAAAACCGGCTTAATATCACCTTTCTGGGTAAATAACAACATTATAATAATGGTGTGCCAATTTCGCGTAATGGTATTAAAATCATTTTTTTCAATTTTGTAATCTGTAAAAGTGACACACCTTACTACTGTAGCATTTTATTTATAGTCAATAACACATTTTGAGTAGTACTGTACAACATACTACTGTAATATACTGTATTCTTTCACAAAATAATAAAAGTTCATGGTATTGTCCTCAACAAATGATCAATTCGATGTATTGCCTTTAAAAAATAATAAATTTAATGTAATTGTAATTTGTATGTTCATTGTTTTTGCAGTGACTACCACCATACCAGATTACAAGAAAATCATTTGCTGAATGTAATCTTGTATGACTTGCAGTTATCAATACAATAAAATGAACTCAAGGTCAGCATGCTGCAATGAACCCAAATACAACTCAAGCTCAGCAAGCTGTAAAAGGCAAAAATAAAACTCAAGCTCATCAAGCTGCAATAGGCAAAAATAAAACTCAAGCTCAGCAAGCTGTAATAGGCAAAAATGAAACTCAAGCTCATCAAGCTGCGATAGGCACAAATGCAACTCAAGCTCAGCAAGCTGTAAAAGGCAAAAATAAAACTCAAGCTCATCAAGCTGCAATAGGCAAAAATGAAACTCAAGCTCAGCAACCTGTAATAGGCAAAAATGAAACTCAAGCTCATCAAGCTTCAATAGGCACAAATGCAACTCAAGCTCAGCAAGCTGCAATAGGCAAAAATGAATCTCAAGCTCATCAGCACCATCTAGTGCTCCTTCTACAGGCACACAATTGTCAGAGGAGAGAAAACCAGGCTAATGGTGAACTAAAACAATGCTCACTTCCACACTGTCGGACCATGAAAAATGTACTCAATCACAAGACACACTGTCAAGCTGGCAGGAACTGTACAGGTATTATATGCCAAATGTCATCCTTTATAAACCTAGTTCTTATTTTAACCAATAGTTAGTTTTCGCATCACATTGGATGGACTCGTAATTGATCTGTGCATATCCCATTAATTTATCGTTCTAGTCTAGTGGCACTACAGAGACGTATTTAATGTTAATAACTGCTGTAATAAAGCATATGATATATTTCTTAGTAATTTTTCCAATGCTTATGAATATCTCATTAAAATAACTAAAAAGAAAATAGAGGAAAGAAAACCATGGATCACTTTGGCCATAATAAAATCAATAAACACTGGGACAGATTCTACAAACAATTCGTAAAAACTAATATTAATGATAATACATCGGCTAAAAATAAATATAAAACATATTGTAACAAATTGACACATTTGATTCATATATCATGCCAGAAATATGCTAATAAATTTAATTTATATAAAAATAGTATTAAGCAAACATGGAAAAATATAAATGAAATATTGGGTTAAAATATAAACTAGAAAGCCACTCCGAGAGTGCATACCTCCGCCTACTGTAAACTTCTCCTACGTAAGATTTCTCTGGGAAAATATAAATATATAAATTTGTGTGTGTCTTAATGCTGTTTGTGATTTAGGCTAATTTCACTACAAGCATGTGTGCGAGTTTGGTGTAATGGTTATGTATAACAAGCCTTTCAATTAACAATAGCTTCAGTTGACTAACAATAGAACAGCAACGCAAAAATCAAACTAGTGAATATGAAAAAAAATAGGTTTTTTAAACTACTCGCATCAAAAAAGGTGCACGTTAAATCAAATTATGTTTTAAAATTACAAATCACAAATTATAACTCTTGCCTCTTGTACAAAAAAGAAGTAGTTCTCGAGAAAATGCAATTTCAGTTTACTTGTTATTTTAAGACTGCTCGCCGGATTTTGAAAAATTCTGTCCTATCTTTTAACACTAGCAGGTCTGAAAAGTATACTAAAAAGTGGTCCAGAATTGGGACCATGCTCCCAAAATTTAATGGAATGGTCCTTGAGCACCTATCTATTGTATATTCATTTTGGTAAAGATCTTGTAATTACTTTTTGAGTAATCCTGCTAACAAACAAACAGACAAACAAACTAGCCTTCGCGCATAGCGTGATACTTGGGCAAATCAAAATTGGCCTGTTGACCTTGACCCGATTTTTACCAAAATTGTGTGTCTTAATGCTGCGTGATTTAGGCTAATTTCACTACAATCATGTGTATGCGAATTTGGTGTAAAGGTTATGTAACCAGCCTTTCAACTAACAATAGCTTCAGTCGACTAATAATAGAACAGCAACGCGAAAAACACACGGGTGAATTTGAAAATAAATAGGTTTTTTAAACTACTCGCATCAAAAAACCTGTATATTAAATCTAATTATGTTTTAAAATTTACAAATCAAAAATAATAACTCTTCCCTCTTTTACAAAAATGAAGTTTTTTGGACAAGTAGTTCTCGAGAAAATGCAATTTTAGTTTACTTGTTACTTTAAGACTGCTTACCGGCATGTGAAAATTCTGTCTTATCTCTTAACACTAGCAGGTCTGAAAAAATGTCTAAAAAGTGGTCTAGAATTAGGACTGTGGTCCGGATTTTCACCAAAATTGGGCAGTGTCGTCCTTGCACCAGCCGACATGTATGACAGTAATTTGTAGTTATTCGAATCAAAATTGTGAGCGCTAGAGTGATGACAAACAAACACACACACACCCCTACACAAACCGCACCGATCAACATACTTGGCCAATTTTCAATTTGGCCAAGTAACAATCACGCGCAATCGATTACAATACTTCCTTGGCAGAGGTAAATAAAGCAAAATCTGGTAAAAAAGCACCGAATATGATGACAATAGATTAAACAAATAGCACTATTTATAGTTCGACCACTTTTCATATTTTTAACTTATCTATTCTTACTGGGATTTTTCCCACAGCACCTAAAATAGCTAAAATTATCCCTATCATAAAAAAGATGACCGTCACATTATATCTAATTATTGTCCGATATCGCTTCTTTCATGCTTTTCGAAAGTGTTTGAAAAGTTAATCTAGACTCATTGATTTTTTAAACACTATTGATATTCTTCACCCTAATCAGTGTGTTTTTCGTAAAGAACACTCAACTGACCTAGCATTACTAGATATCTGTAACAAAATCGCCTCTGCTAAAATAAACATACCGTTGGTGTCTTTATGGATTTATCGAAATCCTTCGACTATTAATGATACCATTTTAAAACATAAACTTGAACATTATGGCATCAGAGGACTCTCTCTTCTATTATTGAATTATCTTTACGACAGAAAACATATTTTTATTCACATACTTATAATTTACTGCCTGTAAACTGCGGGGTACCACAAGGATCTACTTTAGGTCCTTTACTTATTCCTTATAATATGTACATGATATCCCAACCTCCTCTGAGTTATTAAATTGTATATTATTTTCTGATGAAAACATAAAAATTTATCACATAAAAATATTGATAAACTTTTTTTCACTCCAATAGGGAATTACTGTATGTCTCAGATTGGTTCAAAGTTAAATATTGATAAAACTAATTTGTTATAATTATATATCGCAAGTAAATATAAAGTGACAGAAGACACGTCCGAGGGAATAATAATCATTTAAAAATCAAAATTGATTTTATTTTATTTTATTTTATTTTATTTTATTCAATCAAAACCAACAGCGATAAATACCGCCACTAACAGGTTTGAAACATAAAACAATACAACATCAAAAATGGTTAACAATAAAATACAGATAAAATATATATATATATATATAAAACATAGATTGGCATGCCATAAACAATTTCAATTAAACAGGTTATGCAGGCTGTTCAAGAAGTGAACACATCATCGTCCTCTTAAAATAACCAAGTCTATCATTAAAAATATCGATATGATTGCTATTTAGATTATTAAATGTATAAGGTAGTCTATGAAAAAGTCCCCTCTTAGTACAGTCGACACGGTTAAAAGGAATATGCAATAAATGTCTATTTCGTGTACGACCAGGAACATTTAAACTAAATAGTGAAATTAATGAACAGTCATATTTATGATGATATTTTAATTAAAGAAAAACAATTTAAGTAGTGTGTAGTGTTAACTACACACTACAAGCAACAATGATATAACATGGCCTTGACCTTGAAGTACCGTGTATGCGCAAATAACAAATATCGTTTTGAACTATACGTACATTAAACCAACGAGTTAACATGCAAATATCGCACGCACATTAAGCAGCAAATGGTAATAATCCAACGCGTAACGACGACTCTAACAGGCGTATCATGAACACACAATTATTAAACAACTCAATGCAATACATTAACATTAAGTCGATCAAAATTGTTTGTAGCACTAAATTTGATTTAGATTTTGTTTACATTTGTGGGCAAAAAGATTTTTTTTTTTTACATTTGTGGGCGCTGTTTTCACATTTGTGAGTGATGCGTTTTTACATTTTTGGTTGTTTTCACATCTGTGGGCGTTTTCACATTTGGGGGTTTAACAACTCTCCCCCCACATGATTACTTCATTTTGTATTTATTATCCTGTATGTTATTATATTGTGGAAATAAATTAAATTGAAATTGAAACTAAAGTAAAAATACAAAATGTTGTTTGTGTTGGTGATGTGGGAGTGGGGGTGTGGAGAGTGGAGAGGGGGTATGCGATAACCGATTTATGCGACTGGACTAACTTGACAGCATCTTTAATAATTATTGGCCTAAAAATAGTTCCTAATTTGATTGATAACGTTTCTATTAATAATCTGGTGTTACTTTCTTGTAGTGCCTCACTGCGCATCATCTCGTGAATTAATCTCACATTGGAAGAATTGTACTCGTAGTGACTGTCCTGTGTGTGTTCCTCTCAAAAATGCTTCAAGGACTCGAGGTAAGTAAGGGCCTGTTCACACTTTACAATTTACATATATCATGGTTGCATGTGTGTATAAAACTTGAGATAAAACAGCTGTTTATAAAATCTATCTAGATTTTTTAACTACACCATAAATAACTTCAAAAAAAGCTGAAAAACTTGACAATTTGATGCCCCTTGTTTCTTTCTACATTTTCATATTTACTGTAGACTAACTTACTTAATAAAGAAATACTAAATATTACAAAAAAACAGTCATATAATATGAGGCATGCAAACATTTAGTTTTAGGAACTTACTTTTATCTCCATATTGAAGATGAAAAATAATTGCTCAATATTTGAATTGTTTATGTCTAACATTTCGTATCATTTTATGGTGTATAGCCACCACCGTCGACTTTAAACCAAACTACTGCATTATTGTATCGACTAGGGTTGTGAACAATAGGTAAAGTTGATTAATAAAATGATATTTTAGTAGTTTGTTCAAGAGTTACCACTAAAATATTTAATGATTTTACTGACAGGTACACATGAGAATCCATGTTTATGTCATGCTCAGTATAGATTTAGATTCTGTAGGAAAAGCTACACGGTTTTTCTCTTACTGTTACTGCTCTAAATTAGCACATTAAATGCAGTTCGCACAAAATGCAAAGACAAAAGCTTTCGGGTAATTTGACCAATCAGGACGTGATGGGTCATTCAAACTGTTGATTTTAGTTCTGATGATGAGAATAGTATTCTCGAAACCTGATTATTTAACTCTACGCTAGTCTAATATAATATAAAGCCTGTTTACCTAAATATACTTTAGAAATACTGTAATATATATTCAATTCAATTTTATTTTCATGTAATAACATGGGAGTTTTTCTTTTTTTAAGTAAAATGCACTTATGCTGGAGAACCTTAAATAAGCCCATAGGGCTTTACGGTTAGTTCCACCAGAAAAAAATAATTCAAAAAGTATATAAAAGTATATATAATAACTGTTTCAAAAGTAGTCAATAAATAAATAAACAAATAAAAAATAAAATATGAGTAAATAAATGAATAAATAACGAAAATAAAGAAAAAGAATTAAGGTAATACAAAAGCACAAGAAAACACAGGACCAAAACACGTGACAAAACACGTGACAAAACGAGGACAGAAGGAACAAAGACACAGGACAAAAACACGTGACAAAACGAGGACAGAAGTAACAAAGACACAGGACAAAAACACGTGACAAAACGAGGACAGAAGGAACAAAGACACAGGACAAAAACACGTGACAAAACGAGGACAGAAGGAACAAAGACACAGGACAAAAACATGTGACAAAACGAGGACAGAAGGAACAAAGACATGGGACAAAACACGTGACAAAACGAGGACAGAAGGAACAAAGACACAGGACAAAAACACGTGACAAAACGAGGACAGAAGGAACAAAGACACAGGACAAAAACATGTGACAAAACGAGGATAGAAGGAACAAAGACACGGGACAAAACACGTGACAAAACGAGGACAGAAGGAACAAAGACACAGGACAAAAACACGTGACAAAACGAGGACAGAAGGAACAAAGACACGGGACAAAACACGTGACAAAATGAGGACAGAAGGAACAAAGACACAGGACAAAAACACGTGACAAAACGAGGACAGAAGGAACAAAGACACAGGACAAAACACGTGACAAAACGAGGACAGAAGGAACAAAAAACACAGGACAAAAACACGTGACAAAACAAGGACAGAAGGAACAAAGAAACAGGACAAAACACGTGACAAAACGAGGACAGAAGGAACAAAGACACAGGACAAAAACACGTGACAAAACGAGGACAGAAGGAACAAAGACGCAGAACAAAAGTTTAAAAAACTGGGTTAGAGGGGAGGGACTGAATTCTTAGGGGAAATCGATTGAATACTTTGATACCAATGATGATTTGTAGCTAAACTTGAAGTGAGTTCCATAAAATGGGGCCAGTGGATTTATTTGTGTTTCTTGCTGTGAAATGGTTATTGATAGGGATATATTTGTTAGAGTGGCGGGTGTTGTGAACTTCATTGTTTTTTGTAAAGAATCCATTAAATGTGATAGGAAGTTTCCGATTATTAAATTTGTGCATGAACAAAGCAGTCTGTATTTATGTCGAAGATGTTAAGATTTTTTACTTTTTTACTACTATTAATATGTTTAGAATACTGTATATATATATCTCTAAACAATCTTTTAGTGGGTTCAGTGCATCTTGCAGCAATTGGAAGCAAGTCGCAGCCATGGCACAGTCAGTCCACGCAGGATCAACGTAATCATATGGTTCTTAGATTGTAAGTTTTTCATACTAATTAAAAGACTTTATTATTAACTTTAAAAAATGTAATAAAATAACCAGTTTCGATATTTCTGAATTTTTTTGACAAACAAATGATTTAAAAATTAAAAAAATATGAAACATGAATTGGTGGCAGGAAATAATGAATCTCAAAGACTGAACAATATCTTGAGATAATAAACTATATCAGTAAGAAGGTCTGATAATGATATCTTGAGCTTCTACCAATTTTCAGTGTTCTGAGCAATTGCTAATGTTGTACTGTATAATGTTGTTTAAAAATGTTCATCTGTTTTTTTTATACAATAAATTGACAATTCTTTTTTCAAAATCAACAATTAGCAAAACTGTCCGATCAGGACAGCGAATCTTTCAAGGTTAGTTTATCACTAAATTTTGGTTTTTAATAAAGAATTGTCAATACAATATAATTTTTTTTAACAGGGTTCAAGCAATCTTCCCAAGTCGTGATCCAGCTGCTGTTAAAGATAGGCGAATGGCAAAATTAGTAGACTATGCTTGCAAGGTGGAGAACACTATGTATCAGGCGGCTAGTAGTAGGGTAAGATTCTCTGAGTCCAGGATGTTAAAATTAGGGCCTAAATATATTACAATTAGTTTTAAACCTAAACCTAATGGTCTATCTTTTGTATTGTAATTGTCAAGGTTTAGGCAGTGCATCATCCAGCTGGATCCATTTCGCTTGTGAAATAGTAGTAATAGTAGTAATGATTAAATTGAACTGATAAATTGTGATAAACATTACTTTACTACATTATTTAAACATTTTTGAATGGAACTGTAATATTAGACATCACATTATTTATTGCTGAATTTCAATCACTTTATTTATTGCTTAAGATGTTTTATTTTTTACAGGAAGAGTATTATCATCTTATCGCTGAGAAAGTCTTACAAATACAAAAGGAATTAGATAGATTACGACTGGAACGGATACAGAGACAGAGTGCGACCGAGTCATCTCAACCTACACCATCCCAGGTGCCTTCCATGCAAGCTACAATGCTGTCTTTCTCAAGCACGGTTCCAAACAGTGAGTGTCTAGAAAATCATTTTGCATCTGAGAGAATAACACCTATAATAGATATTGTTTCTTTCAGTATTCAATAAAACATGAATACAATATTTTCTATCACATTAAAATCGGTTCTGGTTCATTAAATTGAACAGTCAACTTGTAAAATAGCCAAAACATATTTACTATTTATTTATCTTTGATTTACGGGGCTATCTGCTCTAACAGCTTTTCTACAGCATTACAGCTGATTTCATTAAAACATCAAATTACATTCAAATTCATACAATTTTAAATTCTTTGACGTCATATAAAAGTAGCCTACCTTAGTTTTGTAACCCTTAGAGTACCCCATTTATAATTGGTTAGCCTGTTACTGTGTCCTGTTCTTAACATTCAATTATTAAACATCAGTTTTATATACTAATTATTGTTTTCTAGACTTAACTCCAGCAGAAATACTGGCTCGAGGACCTGAAGCAGTTAAAGCATTCAATGAAGCTCTGAAAAATGGGAAAACTGAAGTTAAACAGGGGAGAACTATTTTTGTAGGTCTTGAGAGAGTTGGAAAAACCTCTACGATCAATTCCTTATTAGGGAAAGGGTAAGCAAACCTATTAATAGTGAAAACACAGACAATACAAAAGTCATTTTTTCTTCATTCTGTCACCACTCTCGTAGCATTAATATTATTGGTTATCCGCACTTGGCGTGTTATTGTCAGGATCCCAAAACTCTTCAAATTTGTATTAATGTAATTATTTAGATAATTTTCTTCTAAAATTGTTATTTTTACATGTCGCTTTGATGATGTCATCGTGTTAGAAAATTGAATTAAATGACGGGTCTCGTAATTTCGTCTATGCTACACTGTATATAACATATACAGTGTATTCCGTAAATACTGTAATATGCTGTATGATACAAAATAGGTACAATTCAGCACTGTAAACATATTTAATTCATGTCATAGGATGCCATAATAATTGTCGATGTTCATATAGTTTAACGTATGTGCATGTTGCATTTCCGTGGATAACTCGTCAAAGTGACGAGTTCAAATCTAGTTATTGTTGTTGTTGTTATCATCGCCAACTAAATTTATTTATTATGAAAAATGTTTTTTGGTTCGTTTGTATAAAAAAAAACCACAAAAAGCCTTCAGTGAAGTATAAATAAGTATGAATTATACAATTTCATTAGATTTTAATTGTGAAATTCTGATTATGCATTGTAAAATTACCTATAGTTTAATTTGAAATATATTTTCAATAGTTTTTGTTCAAAGCAAGACATAACAGATGCTATATCAACAACAAGGGTTTGCAGCACTCAAGAAGATGCTGATGAAACAAAATGGAAAGAACAATCACTAGAGACGTGTAAGTATCAACGGCGCAGATCCGTTTTTTAATTGAAATACTTGGGGCCAGGGGGCTCTTTTTAATTCATAGGCCGTTTCAATCAATTTCTGAGCAAATTTACCCCCCGGAAGAATACAATTATTTTGGGTTACTCACTTTTTAGACTCTGGTCCTGAGGCGCCACTGGTGGTAAGTATACAAAACAGACAAAAGCCAAATTCTGCTCACAAGTTTTCAGCTTATACTGGATCATGATGATTTGAATTACTTTTTTCAGAGTTTGTCATAGTCAAACATATTGGCTAACTGATGCCATGGTTTATAAGTTTAAGTAAAATGATTTTTATAGCACTACTACATTAAATCTAATTAACACGATATTTTAAAGATGTAGATGTCCCCCAAAACATGAAAAATAAAGGTAAAAAATATCTAATTTTTAATAGAACATTTTGTATTTATGTGAAAGTTATTCACTTTCGCCGAAAATAAATTCGGAAAAAAATATTGATTTCGTTTATAAAAAATCAAATTTTTTCGAACTTATCAGCTCAGAAATTCCTAAATAATATAACTCATAAGTATGATATGATATGTTCATGAGCATCCAAACAGAGATCCAATCTGTTATCTTCACCACCTAAACAAGCATGTGCGACAAACAGAAGTGCTGGAGTTTCCCTGATCGTATGATGTAAACAGCTCTGCCATTAATTTCCTGGTAAGTAGAATTTTATTTTACTGTAGATGAATGATATCCTCCTATAATAGTTATATATCGCAAACTAGACGTTTTTGGCTTTAGTTATAGGGCTAAGCCTAGCTAGAGTGAGGTCTAGATAGTAGTTTACTACTGTGTAGTGTAGTATACCTGTAGGCAGGCAGACTGAGATAATCAGGTCAGAAAAGTAGACTAGCTAGGCCCTATATATTGTACTCACCAAACTAGATCATCACTCCACAACTAGCTACAGGAAATAGGATGTACTATTGATATACATTTGGAGTTGGACAAAAAACAAACATTAGGAAAATGATCAGGATACAGTACCAAAGAAGTTGAGTATAGTGTAACACTCTGACCATCAGGTCAACAACCCTTTTTCACTATTTCTCCCTACTCCGGTCCATCTATAATTTAACATTCCTAGTACAGGTTCCTTCCTGTCCCCCTAGCTACTCTTTATTCACTTTCCTATAACCACATCCTTAATCAATCATTGATTCTTCATTATCAGGGTATGTTCCCTTCTAAATAGTTCCCTCCCGGTATATAATTAATTAGGACCGTTCCTTAAATATGGATGTACTGGTAAGAAGGGAGAGAGATAAAAACGTTTATAATTGAGAAGAAAATGTATGTATAGCCAGAACAGAGCATTACATTGAATATTGATATAAACTGTCATATTTACTGTTTGTACATTAGTGGCGATGTGTGACATCCTGCTGCGGATACTATAGTAACGGATACACTAAAACACCACCGTTACAATAGAATAGATTGTTGTTGATAGCAACCAAAATGAAAACACTAGTAATTAGACTAGACCTTGAGGGAGGGGATGCACCAATATTAATAATATGAGATACTAATAATAAGGAATGACTATTTTGGATACAACCATTTCAGGAATTCCTTACTGTACATTAGTACCCCAAATTGAAAACTTCAGATTCATGTACAGAAATAATAATTATATGTAGGCCTACAGTATGCAATAAATTGTGAATATTTAAAGACTCATGATGTTTTTGTAAAAATAATGCATATATATTACTTTAAAAACAATAAACCAGATCATTCCTTGTCTTAAATGTACGTTTTATGGTAAATTATGATAAAAAGAGAGAAACAATGCACTACCTAGGTGGTTAAGTCACCAACTAGGGAAAACGCCATCCTTGATCTGGTTATATCAGATTTTGCGGGGTTATACCATACTCCCCATATTAGTTCTCCGATTGGTCGTAGTGACCACAACTGTGTCAGTTGGTTGCCCAAGATTTCTAAGTGTGTAAACATCTTAAATGTGAAAACCATCCAGCCCATTAAGGACTCTAAAGTAAGAGAATTTGGTAATTGGATCCAAAACCAAACTTGGTCTAATGTTTATGAAGCTGTTGATGTTCAGTCCAAGGCAGACGCTTTTTATCAAACGGTTAATCATGGTGTTGATAGTTTTTTTCCAACCAAAACTGTGAAATTACATAACAGGGACAAACCATGGATGACGGCTCATATAAAGAACCTGATTAACCAAAGACAAAGAGCGTTTGCCATCGGTGATAAAACCTCCAGGACTAGCCTCAGAAACGAAATTATTAAGCAAATTAAAAAAGCCAAGGCTTCACACAATATTAATAAAGTTCGAAGACTCCAAAGGACTGAACCTGGGAAATGGCACAAAGAGGTCAGGTATTTAGCAAACATGAACAAATCTGATATTACCATCCAAATGACAGATATTGCACCTACAGATTTTGTAGGAGCTGCTAATGCTATTAATAAGCAATTAGTTATAGCCGCCAACTCACAACAACCTTTGGTTTTAACTGATCTCCCTGCCTATTTACCTAGCCCAGTGCGTCCTCCCCAGGTCCAGCCTTGGGAGATGTTTGACGATATGAATAAACTTTCCACTTGTAAGGCTGGTGGCCCAGATGGTTTACCTCCACGTTTATTAAAGGTTGTAGCATACAAACTAAGTCAACCAGTGACAAATATAGTTAATGCATCCCTTACGCAGAGCAAAGTGCCCACCCAATGGAAGGAAGCCAATGTGATCCCACTCCCTAAAACGGCCCCACCATCAATTGACAAGTTACGCCCGATTTCCCTGACCCCGTGCCTAGCAAAAATTTCTGAAGGTCGTGTTTGTAAATGGATTGTTGAGGCAATTAATCCCCGGATTGATTATAGACAATTCGGTAACCGCAAAGGATTGTCCACCACCCACTGTCTGATTGATATTTACCACCATCTAGTTTCTGGTGCAGAGAAGCCGAAAAACATTAGCACACTTGTGCTAACTGATTTTTCCAAGGCGTTCGAGTTAGTTGACCATCAAATCTCAGTCACAAAACTGCTCGAACTTGGGGCACCTCCGCCACTCGTACAGTGGGTGGTGGACTTCCTGACGGAAAGAAAACAAAGAGTCCGATATAAAAATTCGTACTCTGATTGGATTGAGTTGATGGGTGGAGTGCCCCAGGGCATAATCATTGGTCCCATAGCATTTTTTGGCTATGATCAATGACGCTCTAGTTAACATCAATAATAACAAAATGAAAGTCTGGAAATATGTAGACGACCTCACACTTGGTGAAAATAGGACTAATTGTGGTACATCGATTCAAACTAGTTTAGACACTCTGTTTGAATGGAGCATTATTAATAAACTAAAACTAAATCCAAATAAATGCCTTGCAATGCATATCAATTTTAGTAAACATATATCCCCCTATCCTGATTTGCATATCTAATCATTCTTTGGCTGTAGTTCAGGAAGTTAAATTGTTAGGTGTAATCATTCAAAACAATTTAAAGTGGCAAAGCCATGTAGATAACATTTGTATTAAAGCTAACAAGAAAATGTTTATGATACGTAAGTTGAGAGAAGCAGGTCTTAATAGTAATGAACTTATTTCTGTTTATAAAGGTTATATGAGACCGGTGCTTGAGTATGCAGCCCCTTTGTGGCATGCAGGTCTTACGCAGGGACAGGTGAATCAGGTGGAAAAGATTCAGAAGCGTGTCTGCAAGATTGTGTTGGGCAATGAGTATACAACATACTCGGATTCTCTTGCCATTTTAAATCTTCAACCACTCCACACAAGAAGATGGCACTCTTGCAAGGTTTTTGCCTCTAAAGCACACGCCTCTGGTCAATTCTCCACCTGGTTCCCTGCCCCTCAGTATATATCCTGCATGACCCTTAGACATAATCGTAAAGTGGAAAACTATAGTTATAAAACAAAACGTTTCCAAACTAGTCCTGTCCCTTTTATGGTTGAACTTTTGAACAAACTGTAATTTTTTTTTTTTGCGTGTATTATTTGAGGTAACTGCAGTCTAATTTATTCGTTTTTATATATGTATGTTGATAGTGATTATAGTTTAAATAGTTTTTATAATGTAATACATATGCAATTCAGCCATGTGCTGCCATGTATGTAATTTGTATGTGAATTTTGAATTTTGAATAAATATACCGATATATATATACCTAAGTAGCTCGCATTGAATTTCCTCTCTTTAGCCGCCTTTAGTTTTGTAGGCCTATAGCTGGTAAACATCGGTAACATACAGACATCGTATGCTAGCTATAGGCCTAGCCTGACATTGTATAGGTGCTGCATTAATTACCTTTCTGTTTTTGCGCCAGACTCCGTTGATACAAATTGGGGGAAACCCAGTGTTTTCACTGAAAAGTTATGAGTCTCCTATTTGTTTTGGCCTCACGATCGATCGAAAAGTGGATGAATTACATTAATTTATAGCGGGCCACTAAAATTACCATAATAATAACCATTTAGAGACAAAAAAAGTTACCTCAATAGGACCATATAGTATTATTTTTTACATTAAATGTAGTTTGTGACCGTAAATTAGATCTAAAAAACGTAAGGATGGGACTTTTCTATTTAATTTTTTAATTTATAGACTATTGAAGACTGGAACAGAGGTTACACCCATAGTACGTAAAGGCAACTGGCGATTGACTCGGTAGTGGAACACAAGAAAAATATTGGATGACTATCAGCATTTGACAAATATATTGGCTGTTGTCCATTTTCATTATAAATGAATATTTTCCAAACATAGCAACAGCATTAAATAAATTTAAAAAATACTACTACAAGTATTTAAATGGTCTATAAATGGTCTAATGAAAACAAACTAAAACTTAACCCAACTAAATGTAAAACTATGTATTTTAACTTTCAAAGAAATTAATATGAGCATGAACCCCTTTTGATTGGAAATGCTACAATTGAAATCGTTAATGAAACTAAGTTACTAGGTTTATGGATACAAGCAAACCTCAAATGGGATTGTAATGCTAAAGAAATTGTATCCAAAGCCAGCAGAGGTCTGCATATATTGTGTAGATTAAGAAAGTTCAATCTTTCAAATATGATCTTGATGTATTTAAGAGTTACATAAGACCAAGTGTTGAATATGCTGTCCCAGTATGGCATTCTCACAAAGAAACAAAGTGATATGATAGAATCTGTCCAAAAAAGGGCTTGCAGAATAATACTGTGTAATGACTACATATGTTATGACCAAGCACTCAAGGATCTTTCTTTAGACACTTTATCTGATAGAAGGCGTAATCTATGCTATAAGTTTACTCTGAATTGTTCAAAAAGTATTCATTTTGGAAAATGGTTTCCAGTGAAGAATAAGTAACATGAAACTAGCACGTGTAAAGTATCAACAACCCAAATGCAGAGTTGAAAGATATAGAAAAAGTGCAATACCATACCTTACCTCGCTTCTAAATGAATAATCATTAGGTATCACCCAAAATTCAGCGCAGTAAAGTTTTTTGTTTCCTTTTTTCACTATGTTTAATGTCTATGTTAGTCTTTTTGGTCCTTTTATGTGTTACTATTTTAAGCTAAATTTTTTTAATGTTCCTGTATAGTATTTCTAGTGTCTATTGCATCCTTTTTTATATATAATTACCATTGGTGTTATGCTTTTATACAAATTTTAATATTGAGAGTATGTAAATATCTTTGTAATTCAGCTAAGGCTGCGATGATGATATTGAAATAAATGAAAAGAAAAAAAAAAGATAAACTCTTCATAACTTTAATGTGTGAAAATTTATAGTACAGTACAGTACAAAATGAGTTAATTACTAGTATATTCCATTGAATTTCTGCATTATTGTTTGTAAAAACTCTTTGACAATTTATCTTCAACTATTAATTGATGTGATGATTGTGGCATTACAGCAATAGCGTGTCTTTTGGGATTGTTCATCCATTTTAAAGTGTCATTGTAAGAAACGTTCAAATAAATATTGTGAATGTTGCTACCACATTTTGTGTTGATTTCTTCACCATTTTCCACTACTTGCTCATATTGTTCATTCAATTTATAGTGTGTTAATACCTATTAAAAGAAAGACATTTTGTATTGAAATATCTACATAAAAAGTGTAATTGTGTGAATGTTGGTTTGAACGTTATTGCTTTGGAAGCATTTTCAACGGGATCCTTTTCAACATTGTAAAGTACACATTCAAAAAAATATTTAACTTAGATTATTTCGTCATTTTCTCTACTACAATAATTACATTATTAGATGTACAGTATAATTTTCACAAATTTATATTAGCATTAAAAGCTAATTCATCATGATGGAAAAACCAAGCACCATAATCTCTCCTGGCCCTGGTGGTGATATGAATAATGGTGATCGACTATTATAGTTTTATACTAAAAATAAGAAAGAAGAGGTGGTGGTGTCAAAATCACTCTTCTAAACCTTATTTTTTACTACACGCTCTAAATAATCACAGATAAATTGAAAGAAATGTTTTTTTAAATGTTGTAGGCCTAATCCTAGTTAAAGCTAGGTTGGCAATAACTATTAATAAGGCTTAAGTTGTATTCCATTAGTATAGCTAGGCCAGATCGCAAAGTCGCCCCCATACAAAGTTGCCCTGACACAGTCGCCCCATCCGCTCCGCTGTGGTCGCACTGCACAACGCCCCATCTCAAAAAGGGGAAACCCCGCCGATGATATCAGTCGCGTTTCATTTTGGTCGCAATTAAAATAATGATGTTACCTTGGTCGATGAATATTTATTATTAATTATTAAATTGTTTTAATTTTTTATTTTGCAGGTCTAGGAGAAAGATGTGTGCCTTAAAAAATGACAATCTGTAAACATAGTTTAAGATTATAATATTATTCGGCATAATGTCATTTAATAGTACATGATTATTTAAATGTGAAATATTTTATATGCAACAAATTACGTAAAACAATTTATTAATAAACATTCATTTTTACTATTAGTATTACAATGAACATTTGATTATAAGCCCGGAAAGGCAACCCCATCATTCTATTATAAAATTGCATCATATTTCAAATATTTTGTAAAAGTTAGAACAATGTATTAACATTACGAACACTGTACTTTACTGGTGCCAAATTGGGTCCACTTGAGCACAGTGTATTAACATACAAAAAGATATTAAAATGCAGTGACTTATTTCTATTTTATATCACTGTGCTCCACTGGCGCCAAATTGGGTCTACTTGAGCACAGTGTATTAACATACAAAAAGATATTAACATTCAGTGACTTTATTTCTATTTTATATCACTGTGCTCCACTGGTGCCAAATTGGGTCTACTTGAGCACAGTGTATTAACATACACAAAGATATTAAAATGCAGTGACTTATTTCTATTTTATATCACTGCTTCACTGGCGCCAAATTGGGTCCACGTGAGCACAGTGTATTAACATACGAAAAGATATAAAAATTATTGACTTATTTCTATATCACTGTGCTCCACTGGTGCCAAATTGGGTCCACTTGACCACAGTGTATTAACATACGAAAAGATATAAAAATTAGTGACTTTCTATTTTATATCACTGTGCTCTACTGGTGCCAAATTGGGTCCACGTGAGCACAGTGTATTAAACATACGAAAAGATATTAACATTCAGTGACTTTATTTCTATTTTATATCACTGTGCTCCCATTGGTGCCAAATTGGGTCCACGTGAGCACAGTGTATTAACATACAAAAAGATATAAAAATTAGTGACTTTCTATATTATATCACTGTGCTCTACTGGTGCCAAATTGGGTCCACGTGAGCACAGTGTATTAAACATACGAAAAGATATTAACATTCAGTGACTTTATTTCTATTTTATATCACTGTGCTCAACTGGCGCCAAATTGGGTCCACGTGAGCACAGTGTATTAACATACACAAAGATATTAAAATGCAGTGATTTATTTATATTTATATCACTGCTTCACTGGCGCCAAATTGGGTCCACGTGAGCACAGTGTATTTACATACGAAAAGATATAAACATTATTGACTTATTTCTATATCACTGTGCTCCACTGGTGCCAAATTGGGTCCACGTGACCACAGTGTATTAACATACAAAAAGATATAAAAATTAGTGACTTTCTATATTATATCACTGTGCTCTACTGGTGCCAAATTGGGTCCACGTGAGCACAGTGTATTAAACATACGAAAAGATATTAACATTCAGTGACTTTATTTCTATTTTATATCACTGTCCTCAACTGGCGCCAAATTGGGTTCTCTTGAGCACAGTGTATTAATATACAAAAAGATATTATAATTAAGTGACTTTATTTCTATTTTATATCACTGTGCTCAACTGGCGCCAAATTGGGTTCACTTGATAACAGTGTATTAACATACGAAAAGATATTAAAATGCAGTGACTTATTTTTGTTTTTATCACTGTGCTCCACCAGCACCAAATTAGGTTCACTTGAGCACAGTGTATTAACATACGAAAATATATTTAAAGTGACTTATTTCTATTCTATATCACTGTGCTTCCGGTGCTAAATTTGAGCCACTGGACCAGTTACAGTATAGTACTATTTCTATTTGAATACGCTCTGAATATACCTCTATTATCACGTCATATTTTTTTTGTGATGATGGAGAGGTCACATTCATGCACAAGAATCATACAATATGCATAATTCATAAGCTAATTCAGGGCAAGGATTGAGTTAAACCGGAAGCCAGTTGGTTGCCAGCCAATTGACTTCTGGTTGATCATTTTTTATTTTAAATTACGATTTTCTCAGGTAAATTTATTTTTCATCCAGTTTTTGGTCAAGGTGAATAACTTTCATGGAACATTAAAATGGCCTATTCATTACATTTTTTTTCAAAAAAATTTTTGTCAGGGGTTCAATACATCTTTAAGGATAGAAAAATACAAGTTTATTGAAATATTAATTTTTTGTTTATTTCATTATTATAGTCTAGTCTACTACTATTTTATTAGTCTTAAAGATTATTAGCTATTTTGTTAAGCTCAATAAGAATTGCAATATTTACAAAAATATGACAATAATAATAAAGACATAAGAGACAACAAATGTCAGTAATTCTTACATTTTATTTTGTTCAAAGCTAAAGCTTCTAAAATTTTTGAGAATGCAGTCATAGAAGAAATGATGAAACTTACAGAGATTAATGAAGTGATAAAAGAACTTAACAAAACATCAACAGAAGGTGTTTCTGATTTCGAGTATGATGTGAAAGGAGAAAACGTGACATCACAGTCAACAGAAAATGCAGCTGAAGCAAGCACATCAACAGACATGTTGGATCTGGAAGTTGAGGGTAAGCATTCATCACATTAGCATTTATTTGCATCAAAGTATTGAATCATAACATAATGACGTGGACCAGAGTTTAATTCAATCTTTAACAAATGTAATATCTAACAATATCCACACATGTAATTTTAAATATTTCAATAACAAAACAAGTCAAATTTTAATTTCGAAATTATTATTTAATCATTTTAATTTTTCTCCCCAATGTGTTTTATAGATTTGTCCCCCTAAAGAATTTTTTGTTTCACATTTTTCGTTGAATATGCCATTTTAATGTCACGTATTAAATAGTGTACCCGAGCAAAATGTAATTTAAAGCAAAACAATGCTTAAATTGTCTGTCAGACATTGATTTTTGGTTAAAATGAACCGTTTATTTTGTATTTTTATAAGTGAAATCATTTTTTTTATAGAAGTGAATAACTTTAGGGGCATGTCAAAATTATATTACTCCGTGTAATGCAGTAAACACAAAGTTTACAGCGGGTGCACTAACACTCCTAACAGATGTTAGTTTATGCATAATCTTGTGGATTTCAGTAATTGCGTTAGCAAATTGATTATTCATAAAGTAAGCAAATGAATATTCATGAGTAGTACAGCAGAAACAGGAGATATGGTGTGTGTGTCGTCAAATGGAATTGCTTTTAACTATTGTGCGGCTCGCACGAACGCACGTGGTAATTTCATACAAGCGGAGAGGGTAATTCTTACCACAAGGTACATGTGCATCAAATGGAATGTCCCCAATTATCGTCTGTTCAGCGGCGAAACTCGCATGATGAACACACGTGGTAATTTCTTACCATAGGGGTGCGTGTACATCACATTACGTGTACAGCCCCATTAGAGAATATATATATGTTCATTTTTAAATGTCACTTAACCTCCGACTGTGACATGTGTTTATATAAAGTCTAATTTTTGGCAGCCATTTTTCAAAATGGCCGCCTATAACACCAAATTTTCTTGGATCTTAGTAACAAATGAAGATAGAGACTTATATTTGGTCTCAAAATGTTCTTAATATAGATATTTATATTTACTCTAATGGAATATTTTTTCAAAAAATGACCGGAAATATCGTTTTATGACCAATTGCCCCTTGACCTGACCTTATCAGTATCTCAGTAACTACTGATCATAGATACCTCAAACTGGTCTCAAATTATTTAGAATTTACATGTTTATATTTACCTTAATAGAACTTATTTTACAAAACTAACCAGAAATACCATTATTTACCTATGACCCAATCTAAGGTTAATTCAGGTAAGTATTGGTCGCATACACTTGAAATCGGTCTTAACTTCATCAGAACATCCATATTTGTTTTTAATCTAATAGAACATTTTCCCCAAAGTTAAAAGGAAATATAATTACTGACAACTTGACTTTTGACCTGAACTTATCAATACCTTATTTAAAAAGCTATTGGTTATAATACGGTATTATGGTCAAAATATGTTCGGCAAATGCCTACTTAAAAGAGTGTATGGAGATATTTCATCGCTACAAGTACTGTTACTTGAAGGTAAAGAATGGACTTGGAATGAACCAGGATACTGATATCCTAGTTGATGATGATCAAGAAATACCAAAATACATTATACCGCTTTTTGTTGCTGAAAAAAAAACTTCGGGCTCCAAAAATGGGAATTCCCCTGAATTGAAAACAGCTGAAACACACTTAACGTATAATGTATTACAAAATGTTCAAACACCTCCCCCCCCCCCCCCCCTTATTAAAACTGCAAAATGGCCTATTTAAAGTCTGATTTTATTCATATTTTTGGGGGACAATACATCTTTCAGTTCATAACTATAAAGTCCGTATGTTATTCATAGTCATAGATTCTGTGAGTCTATGAGCAATGTCTTGCTTTACAATGTATCTGATATCATGTTCATTGGTGTCACAAAATCATTGATTTTCATTTCAGAGAGATTTTCGTGTCCTTTATTTAGTATTATCTATTTATTGTATAGCCTATGTAAATACTTTAACGTGACTACCACTCTGAGGATAGCAATTGTTTTAATTATAATTTTTGACTGTGTAATTTTGATGTAGCAACTCGCGTTTGGCGACAAATAAAAAAATCCAACATACTTGGGTTCAAACTTCAACTCGCAAAGGCACAACTAGAATGCTCAAAATAAATATTTAAACTAAACTATTTAAACTTAACTATTTTATGCATAACACGCGGCGCCCTCATTTTGGATCTATAGATGAGACAAAAGACTAATGATCCGGTGATTTGGCTCGAAAAAGACAAAGTTAGTAATTACAGTAATTTTCCTACCTAATACCTTTACTGTAAAGTGTATAATTTGTGTTAGAAATTCTGTACAAGGCCTAAATAAATATTTTAATGCCAAAAGTATCAATATTATTAATTATCTTCATAAAGGATTCTGTAAAATGTGAACTAGGTAGGCTTATTTACTTATTGTAGGCTGTCCCAGTAGATATTCTACTGATATTTGGCTATCGGCTTTTATATTGGGCAAATAAGATTTTACATCCCCTTGGGAAATTTTTTTTGTTTTCTCAAGAAAACTATCATTCCCAAGGGGATGTCAAATCTTTTATACTGTATAATCTTTTTATCTGTATAATAATATGTATATACTTGAATGTGGTTGGTTGAAAGTACTGTAATTGTAATGTCGACAGTGCATGCTATTTTAAACATATCTTCAATGTTAATTGAATTCACTATCCTGTCCCCACCTCCTTTAGTTTTACTATGAAAGAAGAATAACATACCATTTGTAATTTGTTTCTATATATTTATAAATTAAATTTTTAACCTATTACATTAACTTGACATTTTTGTTTTTTTAATTCAAATTTATTTTAAATTGCAATACAGAGCCAAGTCATGAGATACTGCAAACAGAGATTCCTCCGAACATCCAAAAGAAATTAGAGATTATGTTTCAGACAGAAGGAAATGAGATTCAAGCATCTAGCAACAAATTTGTTATGACCATCAGGGACTTTGGAGGACAACCAGTTTATCATGTGATACAGCGGGTAAAGTTGTTTGTTCATTTAGTGTATGCTGCAATTTAATATCCACAAAAAAAATAAACCTCAAATCTCATTTGTTAGGTGTTTCATGTATGATTTTCATTTGATTTTAATCTTAAATTTAGGTTTAAAATCAATTACGTGTATAGGGAAGAATTATACCAGTTTACAGTTCATTCCTATTAATTTTAATAATGTAGACTATTAGTAGTCCCATGATAAAACTACAGTTAATAGAAACGAATATTTTAGGCACACTGGGCTCCTATGATACCAAATATGAAGGCACACTACAGCAGTCCTGAATATTTTAGTGTGAGTGAGTGTGATCAAATTGGCACATGTAAGAAAGAATGGCTGAGGGGAATAAAAAATACCACTTAAAATGATGAACTTGTCACCAGCTAAAATGTTTAGTTGATTGTACAGAAGGATGGCGACAGAAGTTTATACATTACTGTACCTATTTTTTTTAAATCATGCTCTAAAACACCTCTTATACAGTAAGCTGCTCTTCTGCATCTCACTTAAGCCTGTAGGCTGTCCAAAAGATGGTCTGCCGTCTATGGTCTGATTTGGCTTAATATTTGTAAAAAGAAAAACATTTTGGCACACATGGCGTGTGAATGAATAAAACAAAAGTATAACCCCTTTAGTAATTGTAGTTGACGCAACGGTATATAATAAACAACTACTAATATAATGTAAAATAGCTGTATAATTTATTTCCAAGTGAATAATATATTAGATCCAAATCGATGAACAATAGATAAGATTGCAACAAGCTAGAAATGATGTGTATCAGAAAGAACGAATGTTACTGTGTGGTAAAACTTTAGATACCAATGATTTTAAGAGTTTCACCATTCACATTCTTTGACCAATAGGAATTATAATAATGTCCTTATCATATGGATAGGGAGTGATCACATTCCTACATGTACATGTGTGGTTAATTAATACTTATTCCTTTTACATGTGCTTTTACCAGGAAAAGTTGATAACTGTCTAAACGACCTTTCTATGTAAAGATAAATGCAAGGCTGTTGATATACAACTCTGGGCTTTGAAAACCACCCATAATTAACATTATGAGGCTGCTACACCCTGTTGGAGTGCCCATAAAAAGAATAAGGAACCAATAACTACCTATAGGGACATTGAAATTGCCTACTATTCATTAGAAGAATATTAATTGTATTTTCTTGAGAATGATTCTATAGTTTGTGTTTATCTTGTAGATCTTCATGGTATCATTTGCTGTTATTTGTGTTGTATTCAATCTCTGTGATGATCTTGATGCTCCAGCTAAAGTTCTGAATCCAACAACTGTAAGCAGTAATAATATTATTTTGTATTATTTTTTTCATACTTCTGTATAAATATATAGTTGATTTAGAAAATTGAAATGATTTATATATCATGCAAAAAAAAGTTATCCAACCTTAATTGTTTTGTAGCAAATGTTGTTGTCTTCACAACTCGCTGTATTTAAATGGCATTGCGTAATTGTCTTCTCACATGTATTCACATAATAGTAATAATAGAGAGGTTTCGCAATCTTACGAATACGATAACGAAAACGGATACGTCACGCACACGTATTCGTTTTCGTAAGCCATGAAAAAATCTGTTTCGCATGGCAACGAAATATTGAGGCGCGTCCAAAATATGACTACGGTAAATTTGAGTGAAGCGAAGTTACGTGTTGCTTGGCTGCCTAGGCCTAGCGTAACATCAAAGCGAGTGAGGACTTTAAAAATTGACTTGGCATTTTAGTGAATTACTTTAGTAAATAACTTTCAAAAAATCTATAATTATATTATAATCATGAATCATTCCTGATTCAAAAGCAAAATGTGCAAAATAGATCAAAAACTATACTCGTTTTGTAGTTACGAATATGACTGGTGATATTCGTCAACACGAATACGCTTTACGAATATGAAATGGGGATCAGCTCAAAAGTTTCACAAATGTATGACGTATCCGTTTTCGTTATCGTATTCGTAAGGTTGCGAAACCTCCCTAATGGTAATATTTAAAATAAGTGGAACTGATTCTAAACTCACTCTATTAAACAAAGCAGTTGCTTAAAAAATTAATGAATAAGTTTATTTATTTTTATTTATCTATTTTTTATTTTACCCACGTTTTTTATTTTACTGATACCCACAGCATTGTCATGTTTTCAGTTATTTGCCTTTGGATTTATTTTAAAAAGATATTAATCTAATCCACTGGACTTAGTTGTTAGAAAACAGCGATTTTTCACAATCTTTCCAAGTCGTATCACATTAAGCTAAATGATGGAATGTCAGTGTTTGGTCAGAAATGGGGTCGAGGAGCTGTTAGTAAAGTGTCTAGGAATTTTGTTGATAGCTGAATTGAAAGTTCTGGATAAATTATGACGTAGGCCTCCCCTTCTGTTCAGGTTCGGTGCGTCGGTTCACCACAATGGGAGATACTGGCTACCCTAAACCACATCCATGTTGTTGCCTATAGAATTTCATATTGCAAACAAAGTATAGGTGGTGTTAAGACAAAGTTCAAACAACAAATATACCTGATCTGGATTTAACTTGATTCTTTCTTTCAAGTATAATCCTTGGCCAAAAATTCTCTTGAAACATTCGTCTTAAGATGGAACACATGTGAATATAGTGCTGATTATTCACACTTAACATCAACCACACTTTTAACAATTCATGAGGATGTTGTCATGAACCCAGATGGTTTGTGAAAAAAGGCAGTATATGTAAAATGTGAAGCACAGTCCCTGAATAAATCAATCAATCAAAGTAACATTTATTTCTCTTATTTCATAAAGTTCATAATAACAAATAATAATTTGATTAAAATAAGACAGGCAAAATTCCAAAAAAGCAAAGATTGTACGAGGCAGCCCATAAAACTAAAAATGAAAACATGACTAAACAAGAACCGGGAACAGGACAAAAACTGTAATGAAAGCTTATAGTTTCAGAGTACCGAAAAAAGCTAAATTTTAAACAAGTACAATAAGTGAATGATAATTACACATAACTTGATGAAGAGGTGTTGTTGCAATTTAAAAGAAAAACTCTTCATTGATAAAGCACTTTTGATGGGAACAGGTACATTATCCCATAGTTTTGGACCAGTGAACTGAATGCTATGTTTGAAAGAAGAAGTTTTGTAAAAATGAATACGTATTTGATTTGCGCTCCGAGTTCTGTAATTATGAAAATTAAGATTTAAACTAATTAAATCATCAAACTAAGATGGAAGGAGCGAGTTTAACCATGAATAAAGGAAAACACATTGTTGAAGATCGTTTATATCCTTGATTTTATGCAGACCAAATGAAGGATTTGAATTGGGATAAGGGAGGAGCATTTGCTATGTATCTTACAGTTTTTCGTTTGTATCAATAACAGTTTGTTTAAGTTGGATGGGTATGTATTAGCCCAACTAATATTACAGTGAGGTAAGGGAGGATTAATGAACAGTAAAGAATGCGGAGTATGTTTTCAGGGATGAAAGATGATAACCTATCTATGATACCAGAACTTTTGGATATTTTTTTTTCGACTTCAGTAATCTGATGTTTCCAATTTAGTTTTCTGTGCAGATAAACACTAACAAATTTAGTTTCTGAACAATAGGTATTAATAGGTACTGGTATTTAGTGGTATTTGTGAATTTTTGAACACCATACAACAACACTTCTTTAAATTAACAGAAAGTTTGTTTGCAGAAAAGTATGTTAACATTTTGGGTAGATTTCCAGTTGATTTTTTAAAAAGGGAATCTACATTTTTATCAGTGTAAATTAAGGTTGTGTCATCAGCATACAACAGAAACGAAAACATATTTACTCTAGTAGCTAGATCAACTTTCGTATGCACTTTGAGGTCCAGAGATTTTGACTTCAGAAATTGGTTTAGGGTGGTCAAACAATCATTTTTGGCTTGGTTACACATTTTGAAAATGTGACAAATGGTCAAAAGGTCAGGGTGTAAGGTTATAATATGTGTCCTTAAATCTCAACAACCACTTGTCACAGCGAGGTAATTTTGATTTTAAATTTATCAGAAGGTATACATTTTATATTCAGTCTAATGGAAGCAGAAATGCCATTTCTGTTCGTTGACCCACAACACAGGACATGTATTATCTTCGTAACTACTGGTCATAGACACTTGAATTTGGTCTTAAATTGTTCGAAATATATATTTTGTTATTTGTTACACATTTTGAAAAATGTGTCAAAGGGTCAGGGTAAAAAGTTTTATGAACAAATAATAAACGGTACTTGTATCTCGGCAACCACTGGTTGCAGGAAGCCAATTTTGGCATGCATTTATATTCAGTCTAATGGGGCATTTTATGAATGAAAAATGATCAGAAATGCCATTTCTGACCTTTGACCCACATACCAGGCATCTTCATATCTCTGTAAGTACTGGTCGTAGAAACTTAAATTTGGTATCAAATTCTTAGAAATACACATATATACATTCAACAGAAAATTTGGTTAAAAGATGACCAGAAATACTATTACTAATGTTTCAAATGAAAAACATATCTCTACACAACTTATCCTTAGACAGTAATGTTATGCAATAACTGATGCTTTAACAGTTTCATTATAGGAATGTTTTATGAGTCGTGCAATGGTACAAATCATTTTATAGTTTTACGAGTGAGATAATTTCATCTTTCAACTCATGAAATTATTTGTAAGAGTAATTTCACTTTTCCCTGTTTGTACCATTAAAACATTAATTATTTGTTTATTATAACACACCTACTTTTAACAGACTATGACTATGCCAAGGCCTAAAACATTAGAAAAGGCAACGGCATATACCGAAATTGAATCTACTCAGATGTGCCAGGTACAATATTAATCACTAAAATTAACACACACATTGAAAGAAGATGCATGAACTGACCAAACATATTACAGTACATAAATATTAAACGTAAAGGATAAATAAAAATAATCAATCAATAGATTGAGAATTGTTTATAATTTTAGTGAGATCAAATGTTAATATTGTCAATGATTATGTATATTTTATATAGAAACAACTGTATGAACATCGAATGACAAATCTTGACTTCATTCTTTACTGGATTCGTTCTATATACACAAATAGTAGACCTGATGGAAAGATAATTGATGGACAGCTTTCTCCTCCTGTCTTACTGATAGGTACACATTTACATGGCCTAGGAAATGAAGCAGAAAGGCAACAAAGGGTAAATTAAAAGCTCCAACAATGTTGAAAAATATATTTTGTAATGTAACAGAATAATCTGCAAAACTGGTTTATCCTGATACAACTTTAAATGTTGTTTTGGTATGTATTAAAAACTTAGAAATTATTAAAACAACGTTATTGTAAATGTTTACTAAACTTTGTTTATACCTTGAGATTATAGAAAGTCAGATTGCATTCATACTAGCAGACCAGGAAGATCTTGCCCAAATAGCATGATTGCACTTGTGACTTGGTAGAACAAACATATCAACTCGATCTTACATGAATATTAGCAGACCAAACCAAGCAAAACCATTCATTCTATGGTTCAAACGACTATTTACACTCATATTCCGCCCAATATCAAAGGCGTAAATGGGATTTAGGCCAACCCATCTTCATTATTATGAGTTCCCACAATCATCATGTTGATTATCAAGGAACTACCAGTGTGGTGGCATCACCTGGTTTTGGGTTATTTATTTTATTTTTCTTTCTATGCTTTTTAATTTTTTTTTAAGGGAGTAACTTGAGTTGGCGGAGTTGTCATGATGACTGTCTAAACCTCTGCCCCTGTTAACAAAGTTTAGTATACATGCACACACTTACAAATTAGATTCTAAAATGGAACCTTCACTTTACTCCAGGTTGCAAAAATAAAGGAAAAGATTCGGCAAGCCCTGAAAGACAAACCCTATGAGGCTATGGTGTGTTCAACTATATTTACCATTGAAAACAGTCTGGAAGTTGACGAACAAAGCAGTGCTTCTGTCATTATAAACAAGATACAGAAATTTGCCAATGAAATGGTTCAAATTTTGCCAATAAGCTGGTTGCGATTCCACGAGAAAATTCAAAGCTTGAAAAAAGATATCTATCTACCAACTTCTAAGGTAGGCACATATTAAGTAGACACAGGTGGTAAGTTTTGGATGGTTAGTTGTTACGTAATAATGTTTTTTTTTCTGTGTCAGGTGATAAATAGTTTTTTTAAGGCAGATCTTTCATCTTTTCTTGTGCTTCTGTAGACTTTAGTAGAAAATAAGACTACCTTTTGAGTGCAATGTTTTGTATTTTATGTTAATTTCAATTAATTTATATAATGTATTGCAACAATAAAGTTCAAGATGCGGCATAAGATAGAGTAATCCCAAGGAGAAAATTACTGACAAACTAACAATGCTGTAGCATCACTGGTTGATCTTAATGAAAATAAAAATCAAAAGTAAAACAGCCAGAAAAAAGTGCCAATCGTTCAGAATCTTTATACTTTTTTTCAAACGTCAATACGGTTTTCAATAACCTTTTTTCTAGGTCTTTGATTTATTAAATGACTATGAAGTAAAAGAAGATCAACAAGTTCTGCTTGAGTATTTACATGACATCGGAGAGATTCTCTACTTCCCAGATGACGACGCACTAAAATACATAATAGTTATAGATCTGATGAAACTAGTTGACATTTTCAAAACAGTGATCACTGTCATAGACCCAGAGGAAATGGTTAGTAGAGTAAATGTTCTATATAAACATCATTTTGAACACTAATAATGGCCCGCTGTTCAAATCAACAAATTTAGTTTTTATTGCGTTATAGTATTTAAATAAATATGGTAGATAGATAGAAAACAAAAAAGAATCTCATTATCAATTATATACAAACAGTATAAACAAAATTAATTGCTCATAAATAATTGAAATTAATTTTTTTCTTTTAATATATACAGAAGCCAATTATGAAGAGGGCTTGGGGAAGACTGGATACTGGTATTCTAGAAGTTGGTTTGTTGAGACATCTATGGAAAGAGTTCTGTGATTCTGATGAGACTTTTAACTTCTTTACATCTCTCATGCAAAACTTTGGTCTGATGTGTGAACAGAAAAGTTCAAAGGTATTAATTTGATATGAATATAAGATGATAAACCCATGAATGATTTGAAACTGATATTTCTTTATACTATCTTAATTTCCAAAATGTACACAATATTCTTTTTATTTTATAGAATGATGGACACATTTTCTATGTTCTCTCGCGTCTGAAACCATGCATCTCACCACCACCTGAGTTTGATGAAAAGCGTGCAATTACTCTCTTTCATGATTTTGGTATTTTTTTTTTATTTTTCTTTTTGTACAAGCATCTCACTTGCATTCATTCATAATTTAATATATTGCATGCGTACAATTGAGGGAGAGTTTTAAAGAGTCGCTATCCAATCGAGTTTGAACAATACCATGGAATGAAGTGGTCTATTGGTTAGGACATCTGCATATCAAGCAGAAGGTTCCAGGTTCCAGTCTTGGTTGGGGTGACTTTTTCTCATTCTCACAGATTTCCTCATCTTTATCGTTTCAAATTAATTAATTAAAATGTCAGTATATCACCGGGCGGTTTAGAATTGATGTTCTATGCCTGATGTGTTTATATATATATATAAATATATATAAATGTAAACAATTCATTTATTTAATCAATATTTAGTACTACACCACCTAAATACTGTAGTAGATTTTCTAAATGTGTTTTTTAATTTACTTTATATTCATAAAAAGTCAATAGATTGAACCATGTGCCACATTTTAATATAGTAATACAAATAAGCAAAATGAAAAAAAAGATTGTCAATATAAAATTAATTTAATATATGCTAATTGCACTTATACTTAGTACATTTTTAAAACAATAAATTTTGCTGTTTTATGATTTAAGTACATACAAAGTCATAACATTACTTAAGCTACTGATTATAGAAACAAATATTTCTAGTAGCTTTTCTAGGATATAAATAGTTGTTGCCGTAGTGGTACTTTAAAACATCATAAACCCAATTTATTCCAAATATGTTATCTTTTCTTATTCTCTATTCCCTTAATTTAATTTGAAACTGACAGCGTCTTAAAATCTTCAAACAGTTAAAATACAACTTTTTATATTCTTTTAATTTTTCACAAATAAGGTCTGTATGCACATTTGACTACCCTAGTTGTTTTGAAATATTTATTATTATATCAGTTATTATTTCCATGATAATGTAAAATGTAATACCTTTGCTAAATCATTTGTTACAGCTATTAAACAGAGAGAAGGAAGGGTTGATCGTGGTAGCTATCTTCCAGATGATCTCTTTCAACGTGCTGCTACTAAATTCATCGAGAAATTTCAAATGAAAGATGTTGAACCTAAATTATCTTATCAGCATGTAGAATTAAATATTGATGCCAATCATCTAGTCATTCTATATGTGGCTACCATAAACTGTCGCCGTATGTTACAGGTATAATTGAATATACTTTAAAGCTTTAATTTAAAACACTAATATACCATCATCATCAGATTTTAAACTTTAATCACTTCTACAAATTATTGTACATTTAAAGTACAACCATTTTATAGAAATTAATTTTAGATATATTTTGTAAACTACCAGTCATTTTAAACATATTTCAGACAACAATAGTCAGAACAAAACTCATCATCAATACCTGTAGTTCTTCAGGACACCAATGCACAGAAGATGACATTAAGCCACAGCATGAAGTATGCAAGAAGGTAAAGCTAAGATGTAAAAATAATATTCAAACAACATAATTATAACTGTTGGTTCCTATGTGTATATGGTTTACTGAAAACCATTAATCAAATTCCATAATTTACTGTCTATACTTGTTTTTTTTTAAATAAAACTGTTTGATTTTAAACAATTGATGTTTTAGGGTTTGATTATTCCACTTACTGACTGAAACATGATAATTCTACTAATTTTTATATGTCTGTTTACTTATGTACAGTATTATATTTTTCTAGGTTCTTTGTTTCCTTGAAAAAGAACTGAAAATGTTCGGTCAGAAGGATACACGTGGTCTTGACATGAAGATGTACATCCGTTGTACATGTTGTTCAAACAATGAACATGTTCATATGCATGCTATTGACAAGTTTGATACTGATGAGTTACCTTGTGGGAGAAACAAAATGGATGTGAAACATTACTGTAAATCGTTTGGCCAAGAAAAAACAAGTAAATATATTTATACAGTTATTTTTTTAGTATCATGACAAGGTATGATAAAAGTGAAGATAAATGTAGAAAATACAGCAACTTAATAATGAATATAGAGTTTCAATAATAACTTAAAGAAATGAGGGTTTGAATTTATTGAACTGTAGATATGAGAATGATTCAGTTGTCAGATATGCAAAGTTGTGCAAATAAAAGAAAATAAAAAGTTGTATTCTTACATGTGCTGAAATATCAATGCTGTGGCAATATTCAAGTTCTTCAGTCAGTTTCTGAGTGCTTTCATTAAATTGTTGAAAACGATTCTTTATTACAGCATCTGCTTTAAAAGGAACCCGTAAAAGAAAGAAGGCAGCAACTGCAGACATGTCCAATGAAGAAGAGAATTCAGGTTGAAAATATTAAATTGCACTTAATATTACTACCAACTTTTTAATGTAACTGCTACTAACTGCTATTATGATTTAATCAAAAGCATTTTAAAATTGTATCAACTATAATGCATACAAAAATGTAAACAAGATACAATACAACTGTGCATTAACATTTGTAGTCTTTTTAATGCTTGTAGGGTACTCTTGTGAAGGCCGAAAAACTACTTCAAAACAGAAGAGAAAAAGAGGTATACAATAATGTTTCAGTAAACTTAAAAGCATTGATAGATAATAAGTTGAAACTGAATACATGATATCAATAAACATAAAAAGACCGTTATAGATGAATTGAAACGTAGATATGAGTTCAAATAGAATCTCAGAATTTCACATTTAATGAATCTTAAGATTCTGTTGTTCAACTTGGGTTTAGGTTCAAGATTAATGTAAAGTAGTCTTGAAAACATTATTTTGATGGCATTCTGAAACTTCAGTCCGTTACTACTTACAATTAATGTTACACACTTTTTCAAAACAAACAGAATTATAACAAATGAATGTTCTCTCATTGTCATATTTATGGTATCTACATAAATATTCATTGTGGCTGCTAATTGTCCGTTTACATGGTTTTCATGCAGTGAATTTACAATTTTTAATCAAATTTAATACGATAATCAAAATTTAAAAAAAATTTCCGAATATAAATTGTGTTTGTAACTAATATGTTATGAAATGTTAGCAGTGTAGAATTTAAATGTATATTAATTCAACTGCATTAATTAAAAAAATGGTTTAATTGGACACCAACCAAATGAACTAATTAATTTTTGATGACCGTAATGTTTTGTTGGCAAAATGTTCAGTGAATAATTTATGTTTGCAACTTGTATTGTAGAGGTCCTGTGAATTGTGAATATTATATATAATCTTATTTTGTAACTTTTTTTTTCCCTATTTTGTAGGAATTTCAGATTCTAAATTTGTCCAAATTAAAGTAGGATTTGCACAATTGTGTGATGATCGTTGTTTACTCAATATGCTGAAAGTATTGTATAAAGATCTCCTGCCAACTGGTAAGTTAGTTGACGCATCAAAGACACCAATCCTGCTAAATTGTTTAACGGACAGAGGACATCTGACCAGAGATGACTTTACTTTGCTTTCTGAAACCATAAAAGCAATGGAACTATTTGGATTGGCAAAAGAAATTCAAGAGGAAATTGGAGTGTTCTTAAATGTAAGGACTGTTAGATTTTCCAAATTAGCCCCTCATAGACGGATGTTGATCAAATTTGGTGATGAGCTGACCGGAGATGATGTGGAATCAATGAAAAGCTTTTTTAAAGTGGAACACAAGGTTTATGCAGATAAATGGCATTTTATCATGGACCTTGAGGCAAGAAACGAAATCTGTGAGCAAAATATGCAGCCATTTATCAACAGTTTGAAGCTTCTGAAACTTCAAAGACCTTTGCAAGTTATATTAGAAGGTAATATGCTTCATTATTAAGTTTATTTTATTAAGTCATTGGAAGTAAAGTATATGCAGATTACCTATTTAAAATTCATGCCAGCTTCAACATACAATACAAGCACTAGAGTTGCTGAGCCATCGTTACATAAAGCCTTTTCTATAGAATGAACTGAATAAAATTGCAGCTTATAGTGCATTGAACTTCAAGCGATTGATATGTATGTTGCTTAGCAATAGAAAAACATTATCATTCTAAAATAGCTCCTCCATCTTTTATGTGTTTTGTGTAGATTACTTTATATAATTGTATTTATACCTGTATATACGTTGTTTTAATAGTTGTTTGCTGCTAAAAAAAAGCCAATTTTATTTAAGAACAATCTTACACTATTACTATACTCTCATTTAGCAAACAGGAAAAACAGAAATAGACATTTACATTTTAAAAGGATAAAGGTTTTAAGAATTTTCAAATGTGAAATTGTTTTATTTCATCATTTAAATTTTCATTTTTGTGTGGGGCATCTTTGTTATTTTTTCATTTTAAATGTTTTGTTGTGTCACTTGAATTATGACATTATTTTAAATACATATTTCTTTAATTTCTGCACAGGTTGCACACCATCAATGGGTCAGTCTTAAGACACAAAGGGTGACTTTTAACCTAAATGAAGACAGAATTTATACATGTGTTAAAAGAGGAAAATGAGATGAACTTCATTAATAAATCAGCATGTTATATATGACAACTTGAATTTCGCTCAACATAAAGATTAATTGAGTATGTTGGCTTAATTCATCCAACTGGTCAGTTTGATGAAGCATTTAGCACACTAAACCTGCTCAATCTATTAACGGACAGAGATCATCTGACAAAGGAGGACTACACTTTGCTCTATGAAACCATAAAAGCAACATAACTCTTCGGATTGGCAACAACAATTCAAGAGGAAATTGGAGCATTCTCAAACATTTGAGCTATTAGCTTTTCACAATTGGCTCCTCACAGATGGATGTTGGTCAAATTTAGTTACAAACTGACCGAGAAAGATGTAAAATCAATGAAGAGCTTTCTTAATGCGGCCACGGTTTATGAAGATAAATGGCATTTTATCATGGATCTTGAGGCAAGAGGCGTAATCCGTGAGCAAGATATGCAACCATTTATTGATAATTTGAAGGTACTAAAACTTACAGGACCTATGACAGTTATTTAGAAGGTAATATTATGTACTATTTTCATAAAAAAATGTTGGTGAAACAAAAATTACAAATTCTTCTTGATAATTTGTTCTGCTCAACAAGTCAAGTCAAGTATGTGCAATTGTTTCATTTCTTCAACAACATTGACATCTCTGTGTGGAGCCTCTTTTTCAATTTGTTTTGTCTCTTTTTATAATTATAAAATTGTTCAACAACCGTGTGAAAGATCTCTGATAGCTGTTACAAGAAAGTTTGTTTGTTTACATTATTCTTTAACATCAAATTCAGCGAATTAAACATTTTTTAATCATAAATCGTTTCTTTATTTTCTGAACAGGTTGCACATCACCACATGATTAGACTCAGGACAAATAGTGATTCTTAACTTAAATGAAGACAGATATGCACATGTGTGGACGATGAGATGAACTTCAACAATAAATCTGGGTTAATATGACAATCCGAATCCGTGATGTTCATAGATTTGAAATAGATGTTTAAGAGGGTGTCAATTTAAAAGTGGGTTTGGATCAACCATTGATGTATAAGGGATATTTTTGTAAGTGCTGAAATGGTGCTATGGTGTCGGGTGAATGGGGTAGGGTAGGATGTTGTTCAACATGGGATGGACTGGGTGTTGGACTAAAGGAAAGCTGGCTTAAAAAATATGAATTAGGTTATATTATAAGGGGAGGGTACTGGGGGTTGGAACGTTGGTATGATTCTAAGGATTTGATATGCAGCTATTTTATAAAAAAAGAGGAGGGGATGAACTTTTTTATAAGATGAGCTGGAGTTACAATTATAAAGGGACCATCAGCATGGAGTTTTTTATAAAAAGAGTTGGTGCAATTGTCTGTATTATTTTATTTTACACGGGGAACTCACTGAAACATTGATTTTTGCTATTTACTAAGGCAAAAGGACAAAGTACGATTCCAAAATTGCTTAATGTATAAATAATATTTTTTATATTTTTATAGTTCAAAATTTGGTATTATTGTATAGATAATAAAATGTGCAATATAATTTATTTTGTACAATCTGTTATTATGTATGTATTATGTTTAAGTGATTTAGTAGTTTCCAAGACTGACTGATTTTACGCTGTTCCGCTGTAAAGTCCTGTGATTCCTACTGTAATCCTTGCAATTTCTTTAGTTTTTCTAAATATGTGTGTGTTTTTATTTATTTTTTTTATCTTATTTTTTTTTTTTTTTATCTTATGTGGGTTCATCCCACTTTTATTTCCATACCACTGTTCTCTTTACATATATTTTTCACTATACACTATACATATCATTATATTTACAATGTTTGTTTAATCATCTGTATACATATACTTATTTAAAGAGTTTTATTCATTTGTTTACATATTATCACATTGATTACATAGCTTCCTCTTTTTAAACATATTATCTGTAACACATTTTCATTAACAAGCTTATTTTTTTCTTACATAGTTGTTTTTGATTTTTTCATCTACCACATTTTCATTTAACAATGCATATTCTCTGTTAAACTCATTACTTACTAAATGTTTACTGTTAACATAATATTGTTCTCATCCTTTAACATTAATATTAATATTTTTGTTCTTTAATGTTTACAAAACTTTTATTTCCAGCAGATCCTTTTTTGCATCTATAACTTCTTAAATTTTCATTTAACTTTTTTACTTTCTTCTCTTATGTGGATTCATTCCACTTTTTTTTTACTTATTTTAGTAGTAAAAGAGGTACTTCAGACCCGACCTTGGTTTGACCTTGGTGTATTTCCTGATTACGTAATATCCGCCAGGTGTTTCTAATGAAGGTCGTTTTCGCCAGGTGTTTCTAATGAAGGTCGTTTCCGGCAGGTGTTTCTAATGAAGGTCGTTCATATTTTTCGCAAGGGAGTTGTGTAGGTATAATAATTAGCGATGATGAGGATACTGTTGTTGTTCCAGGCAGTGATATAGATGATCGTTACACGGATAGTCAGTCGTGGTTATAACAATGGTTAACAATGGGGATAGTATAAGACAATAGAGTATATCATTTCACTAGAATTGTTATATAGATTTGTTATATATTAATATACATTATAATATAAAATTAATAAATATTAAATAAAAATGATATGGTAATTTAGTTGCTTGTGATGAGAACAAAATGGTTTACATGGTTGAAGTCAATAGATGTTATGTTTCGGATTATAATACAATGGTTAACATAGGGTAAGGAAGTGAGACAATATAGTTTTTGTAAGATTTGAATTAGTCAGAGTCAATAAAGATGCACCTGGTTAATTAAAACTAGTTAATTGAGGTTTTTGCTTGATGTATGCCGACATAATCCAAAGACATAAGTTATTTGATCCGGATATTATAACAATGACTAAAACAAAAAGATAAGAATGAATGAAGTTAAATAATAAGTATGTCTTGATTGAACTATACCGACAGGTAATTAACCATCTTCCGGATTTGTTAACAAAGGGTATAAATCGAAAGCAGTGACACGGGGTGTTTGACATACTAAAGTTTAATGTGTGACGTCATGATGTTAGTTTCACTATTTTTCATGATTTTTGTTTTCCAATGTTTAGTTTTATTTTCATTTAAATTGGTTACGTTTACGAAAAGATTTCTTTGTTTCCTTTTAAAATAAAACACAATGGTTGAAGTCAATAGGTGTTATGTTTCGGATATAATATTACAATGGTTAACATTGGGTAAGGAAGTAAAAGATTGTTGTAAGATTTGAATTAGTCATGTACTTGGCGGTATTTTTAAAAAGGGGTACAATAAAAGATGCTCCTGGTTTAATTAAAACAACGTAACAACATAAGTTAATTTGATCAGGATATTATAACAATGACTAAAACAAAAAGTTAAGAGAATTTAGTACAGTTTTCATCAGTATGAACTTCTACAAACCAACAGCTGATTACGCCGATTCTAAAATAGATGATAAGGCTAAGGCTAGTATGCAGCGAGTTATGAGAAAACGGTTTGATCTTTGATGATTTTGGATCGGACATTTTTTAAATTGAATGACATTGGGGAAGCTACTTAATGAAACAAAAGATACACGACGCTTCGACACAATGTTCCGACAGGAAATACAACAATGACAATTGGCTGAAACAAATTTAGTAAATGCCGAATGTAATTCTTTGACTGTATATAACTCTCGATTATTTTGTAATCTTTACCTCATTCTACAACGCTACAGAGCTCGACAAGACAGACCAAAAACCAACAACTAGTTACTATGGGTTCTGTGATTGAAATCATTGATCTTACTATGGACTCTGATGTCGAAGAAGATGTTATATATATAAGCAGTGATTCAGAATTTGAAGACGAAGACATACTAGCTATGACTGGTGCCTATTTTACAGCAGAGGAGGAGGAAGAGATGAGGGAAGAGATGGGGGATATGACGTGTTTAATAGCGATTCAACCCCCACATCCAATGAACGTTGATTTCAATAATGTATCTAATACTGAAGAAGACGAACATTATAGATCGAGAATAATTTCTGAAGAGGAGAGGATTGTATACGACGACACGTCATCGGTAGTTGACTACCACCTATTTCTGGCAAGAAAAGCCGATGTAGAAGATGATGTAGAAGATGAGGTGTTTGCGGAAGAGTACCTGAACCCTGTGCTGGAGGCGGAGAATAAGAAAGAAACTACCGAACTTGAGTACAAAGAGATAATGAGAACAATTGAGAAGGTTTTCATAGAAGAATTTATATTCATTCTGAAGGACATGGTTGAACGTTATAACTTTCACGGCTCAAGATATGAACAACTCCTAACATTTTTTCGACCAATTCTGGCATTGAAACTTGTGGACAATAGCGCTACCCATTTTGAATGGGCGCTAAACTACTTTCATTTACGTTGTATAAATGTTGATGCGTTCGCTAAAGCCATAAAGTTGATTACAAATGATTCAGAACTTTTTAATAAGATTCTTTACCAATTGTAATTTGTACAAATTTAAAAAAATATCTTAACACTTTTTTAATTAATGTTACATATTTTTATAATTCTTATTTCTTTTCGGTAAATTTATTATTATTATGGTTGTAAATTATATTGAAATAGAATATGTGTTAAAATAAAGGTTGTGGTTTTTCTTTTAATAGCAACAACAACGAAAATGAATTTGATCTTTGCGTGTTATTTAAGTATTTTATTTATTTTTTAAATTTTCATTTGGGTGAATGAGGGTAATGAGTATGGATGAGTACTTAAGAAAAGTATATTACGATCCTAAGCATCCTGATAGTTTTGATGGTGTGGACCGACTTTATCAAAATGTAAAATACGATTTAAATATTACCAAGAGACAAGTTCAAGACTGACTGAGCAAGCTAGATACATATACATTACACAAATCCATTCAACGTAAATTCAAACGAAACTGGGTACTTGTAAGTGTTATTGATGAACAATGGGGAATGGATTTGGAAAAATAACGTGTATAAAATTTGATTCAGACAAACTGTTTGACTTTAAATTTCCAAAAATCAAAGGAAGTCAATTTTGAAATAGTTGGTAGCATGGTACAAGGAATCGGACTGGAAAAAATAACAACAACTAATCCTAACAAAATAACCCGTAAACCAAAATCTCACTCTCTACCATTCAAAAATGATGTAGCGATTTCTTCAAGCGGTATTGTCATGAACGTATTGAAAAGAAAATAGTTTTATTGTCAATTTGTCAAGTGTTTTATTTTAATTTCAATTACTGTTGTATTGTATTTAGTTTTACCCGTTCATGTTGGCATGATCAATATTTGCTCAAACTCCATTTTATCGTTATGTTTGTAGTATTTTAGAGATTCCCGATCATCGTAATAATGATATAACTAGAATTCGTAACCGTGTGTTAGATTCCACGCGTATTATATACATATTGTCTTACTTTAATTCCTTCTCTCGTTATTCACCCGATGTAGTTTGATCAAGCAATTGTACCTGAGCCTGAAAGGTTAGTTGTTATGGTACAAGGAATCGGCCCGGAAAATAATTTGTTTTCTTTTCTGTTAAATTATTATTATGTTTGTGAATTGTGTATTGCAATAGATTTGTTTAATGAAATGAAATTAATTAGGCCTATGTTTTGACTTAATTTACTGTCAGTGTAAATTTGTAAAAGTAGTTTTCCTACTTTAATTCACGGTAAATTTATTTATCGACTTAATTTAATTTGTTTTCTTTTCTGTTGTTGTTAAATGTAATTGCAAACACACATAATAAATGATTGTGATTATAAATATTCTGTTTACTTCTTTTAATTTTAAACAGTACAATAGATCTGTAATGTAAAGTTATATTTTATATATAATAAGTAATATTACAAAAATAAACATACAAAATGTATAAAGCATAGATTAATTAAATTTAAATACAATTTCTTTATTTCAAAATGAATTTCATTTTCTACGTGTTTTCAATTTTAAATCTTTTAAGAAAGACACAATACGTACTGCTAAAAAAATAAAACGCACACAAAAGAAAACAAATTTGAGACGCACGATATGTAACGACGGTTTCAATAAAAAGGCATATTATAAATGTATTTTTACCAAATTTATAAAGTAAAGGGTTATTATTGAGAAATATACATTTTAGATAAATGATAACACATCTAAAATTAATTAGAGAGATCAATACAATATGGTGTTCATAATAATTTGTTTTGATGATTAGAGGAAACATCTGAAGACATTCAACAAAAAACAAGCGTTAACACCATACCAGTCACTAAGAATGCTACTACTCTGAAAAAAACATCTCCCTTCCAGCACAGAAACAAATTCTGAACGAAAATAAAAAATAAAAATAATTAGTAAACGAAACACGCGCATTATAAATAAAATGAATAATTTAAGAATATTTGTTAAAATACCCACGAACAAAAAAAGAAAAAAGAAACATACTAACCGATTTATCGTCATTACGAAGTTCAAATAACGAAAACTTTTCCTTGAAAAATCCACAAGAGACACGTTTTACATTTTTTAACTGCATTTCAGTGTCACATTGTTTCGCAACACATGTACATACAACGAGTCCTGTCACAAATCTGCCGACATTTATTTTTTTATCGCTCATCATTTGTTCTAATACATAATACAGCGCTTCCGAAGAAATATCTTTACACAATTCTAACACATTAAAATTGTTTTCCAACTCTTTACAAGCACGAATAGTACTCTGGAGGATGGGTGAATCCAAAACAATTAACCCCGTCAATTTATATTCAATGTATGCTAAAACTACTTCCTCTAAATCAACCATAACGCTCGACAAAACAAATGATAATGGATGTAATTACCAAGAAAGTTACAACTTAAAACATTTATTTTTGTTTTTAAAAAGAAGTTGTAACATAGAAACTAATTTTGTCAGGAAATGTGTTTTTATTATTTATGTGATTTATTTGTGTTTAGAAAGTTACAACATTAACATTTAATTTTGTCAAAAAAATGTGAATATACGGAGCCGAATGTAATTTTTAATCCTTAGTATAGTGAAGAGATTTTATAAAAAAAAAAAAAAGAAAAAAAAAAAAGAGCGAACGGAAACTAATGATTGCAGATTAGCCATATAGAAATGGATTGAAATTGGAAATCCACATGATCAAAGAAAAGAAACCATCGTTCCGACAGAAGCTAATGACAATTACAAAGGATGACACAGTTTGAATATAGTAATTACCGTAAAACATAATTAAATGTTGTCAAGATAGTTGTCAAAAATAAATAAAATATATTATACTGAATTTACTTTGTACATTTATTTAATTTAGGCCGTAATTAGGGTTGTTGTTCATTTATGATTGTGAAAAATATACATACGAATAAAACAGCTATATATATATATATAAAAAAAAAAAATAATGATTCAGTGTTATAATTTTATTTACCTGTCATTATGTTCTAATCTAAATTAAATTTATATCATGTTAGATATATTTTCAAGAACATTTGTTACATAAAAATAAATTTGTAAAGAAATTTGTTACATAAGATAAATTTGTTAAGAAGTTTGTTTCATAAAAATATTTGTGTAGATAAATTTGTTACATGAAAATAAATTTTTCAAAATATTTGTTACATAAAAATAAATTTGTAAAGAAATTCGTTACATAAATTTATTTTTTACAAGAAGTTTGTAACAGAAAATTATTTTGCTAAGAATTAGTTGCATCAACTGATTTTATCAACCGTATGTAACATAAAGAATTATTTTGTTGAAAAAAATATTTTGTCATTCAGTCCATTTGTTCAGTAGGCCTAGTTCGTTTAAGTTTTTAAGAATTATTTGTTTAATATTCTTGTAAATAAGAGAATTTATTTTTAACCTTTGTAATTATTTTGTAAATATCATTTATGCAATATTTTTGTGTGTAAATATTTGAATTTATTTATACTTTTTGTATGGAAATAATTATACTAATATTAAATATCATTATTTGTTTATAAATTTAATTGTGATTATAGATTTATTCTTTATAAGTATGTCGATTAATTTCAGAATCAAAAACTTGTTAAATAAGAAAAAAAAAATGGTCATGAAATTCGTTAAATAAAAAATTATTTATCAAGAATCTTTTTACATAAATTTTATTTTATCATTAAATTTGTTACATAAACATAATTTGTCAAGAATCTTTTTGCATAAAATTTATTTTGTCATTAAGTTTGTTCCATAAAAAAAAAATAATTGTTTCATGAATCTTGTTACATTTTTTAAATTTTTGTTTTCAACTACTTATATGAAAATTCAAGTTAAGAACGCAGTATAATGACAATGACTGGGCGTTTAGTAACACCTTTCACCGCAGTGATTAGCGGACAGACTTCCTCCGGTAACTCGGTATTTGTTAACAATCTTTTAGAAAATAATTACTTAAAAAAAAACAAAAACAAGTCGTTTGATGACTTTAGAGATGTCTTTATTGATGTGTATTTTGGCGGTTGCATTTGTGTAGATATCTTCCAAGATGGTAATGTATCCTTCTTGTATTCCGATTTCCTCCATGGCATCAAACATTATCTGTGGGTTCTATCGAGTCAAAGGCCTTCTGGTAATCTATGAATTCAAGACAGACGTTCAGTTGATATTCATTTGACTTTTCAATTAGTTGGTTTACTGCTTGCAGATGGTCTATAGTTGAATAGCCCCCTCTGAAGCCTGCTTGTTTCCTGGGCTGGTTTTGGTCCAAGATATATTTCAATCGGTTTTGGATTACTTTGGTGAATATTGTGTAAACATGTGACAGAAGGCTGATTGGTCGGTAGTTTTTGATGTCTGCTTTGTCCTCCTTTTTGTGGAGTAGTATGACTTTCGCTTCTTTCCAGCTTTGTGTTATTTTCTTGGATTGCAGAATCTGGTTAAAAAGTTTGGTAAGTTGGATTACTGCTTCATTACCTCCTGCTTTAATTATGTCCCTTGTTAATTCATCAATAACCTTTCTGAAATCAAGATTGACTAGAACAATGGTCGAGGAATTTGAAAAGAGATATATTTTTTTAAACTACTCGTATCAAAAAACCTGTACATTAAATCAAATTATGTTTTTAGTCGCGTGGACGCGACTCTATAGTTCACTATGTCGGTCGGTCGGTCTGTCGGTCTGTCCTGTCGGTCTGTCGGTCTGTCTGTCGGTCTGTCTGTCGGTCCGGTATCACTATGCGTTTTATCGCTTTTCTTTACTTTTTGAACTGTTTTGATGTCAACATGTGGGCATTTACGTGAAATTGTGCACCTCCTATTGTGAATGACGTTAGAGTTGCGCAACGTGATTTACGCGCGATTTAACGATTTTCTCCTATTTAACATAGGTCAACAGTTTAATTTATATCAGGCGCTAACATTCTGTTGAAAAAAAAAATGTGTTTTACACAAAGTTACGCGCGCACGCGCATTTAAAATTTTAAAATGCGCAAAATTAATTTTTAATCAACTTTCTACGCGTTTCTTGTCATTTTGAGCATGTCAAAAATTCCCATACGCGCGCAAATGTTTACGCGCGCGGTGCGCACATAGCGTTAAATACATACTTTTTTCGCGTGATTTATGTTTTTGCAGCCTTTTCTAATAATTTTACCAACTTTTTAACCATTTTGACTTAAATATACGTCATACGAGCACGTCGAATTGGATAATTTGCGCACGTTTTTTATGAAAAAGTTCAAAAATTCGTCAAAATTATGCCTTTTACTCTATAGTTCACTATGTCGGTCCGGTATCACTATGCATTGTAGCACGCGACTTAATGGTTGTTGGCCTTGTTAAATTACAAATCACAAACTATAACTCTTGTCTCTTTTTGAAAAAATAAGTTTTTTGGACAATGGTCTCCTATATTTTAACACCAGCAGTTCTGAAAATAATAATAATTTTTTATATTTGTGAAGTTATTAATAAACCGATTTACTTGAATAGGCATGGTCTGTAAGTACATACAGTACCTTTCTATACCTTAACTTCTAAAACTGTCTTGTATTATAATGTATCATTGTTTGGTTGCGTCTGTAAGTTAATTCCTATTTGTTAAACATTTATAGGTACTTAATTTACAGTACTGTATCCAATTTGTGTTTTTTTTTAGGCAACAAAAAGGAAGAAGATGATGGGGCATTTGGTCTTAACAATAGTTCAAATAATAAACATGGGCTGATCCAAGATGTTAAGAAAAAGAGGGTTTCTATAATTTTTTCACCTTTCAAAAAGTTCCGTCAGAGTAAGAGTAGAAAACCCCCTTCTTATGATAAAGGTAAGAAAAGAACAATTAATGATAATAAAATAATCTGAATGCTAATAATTTTAAATTTATTAGTCAACCATCATATTCAAGAATTCAGTAACTTTGAAATATTCATTGTTATCTGTTAAAACGTTTTCAAATCATATGCACCTTCAACAACTAAAAATGGCCAACGTTCCAATTCCACAAACGTTCTTTCTCTGATAATCACTCTAACTTAGATATAATTGGTTTTCTTTACCAAAAATCCAGTCAGGCCAACATCAACTCCTGTTGACGACAACCAGGATATGTATATACAGTTTATTCATTTGATTACAATCTTTCAGGCTGCCCAAGACACACACAACAACAACAAGTTATTTGGAAAACATACTTGGGTTGTGTTCCAATATAAAATTTATTTCTATATGGTTAGCTGTTTTGCAAATGAAAAGTTCGATTCAAAAATTTTCACAATTTATATTAGAAATTATGACCTTCTCACGTCAAAGAAACTAGTTTTTAACTATGCATTTATTGTTATTATTTTGATTACTGACTATTTTAAGAAGAGTAATATGTATGTATGGTATCGCCATATTTGGTCATCTGTGCGATCTCTGCTATCAGGCAAAAGATCTGGTTATCTCCGATGCTATCCTTAGAGGTTTCTACATGAATACACTGAATTGATGAAGTATTTTGTGACACCAACCAACTTCATCACCTAGCTACAAATTCACATGATCAATCAAGTCTTGTGCGTGCCATTACATACGTAATAAACTTGGTTTGCACATGTTTGTAAAGTATGTCTAATATATACCACTATTATACCACATTAGACACCCAAAATAAACGCAAGAGAAACACACAAGTGTCTCTCGAGCACTAGTTCACTTTAACTAGAGACTCATGAGAGATACAATTCTCATCAATCCACCGGAGTTTTGCAATTAAACAAGGCCATATACATGGCTGCAGTCGCGTGCTCAAGTTAGTGTTTACCGAACGACCAACCGACCGACCGACCAATCGACCAACCGACCGACATAGTAAGCTGTAGCTTATATAGTTACTATAACTTATATAGTGCTTATTAAGTCCCTGAATGGATTGATAAAAGCAATTAAACTCCGAGAGTGCATACCTCCGCCTACTGTAACATTTTTCTACATAAGATTTCTCCAGGAAAAATATATATATATATATATATATATATATATATATATATATATATATATTTGTGTCTCTTAATGCTGTTTGTGATTTAGGCTAATTTCACTACAAGCATGTGTATGCGAGTTTGGTGTAATGGTTATGTAACAAGCCTTTCAATTAGCAATAGCTTCAGTTGACTAACAATAGAACAGCAACGCGAAAATCAAACGAGTGAATTTAAAAAGAAATAGGTTTACTCGCATCAAAAATTACAAATCACAAATTATAACTCTTGCCTCTTGTACAAAAATCAAGTTTTTTGGACAATTAGTTCTCCAGAAAATGCAATTTCAGTTTACTTGTTACTATAAAACTGCTCGCCGGCTTTTGAAAAATTCTGTCCTATTTTTTAACACTTGCAGGTCTGAAAAGTATACTAAAAAGTGGTCCAGAATTGGGACCATGGTCCCAAATGGTCCCATTAATGGAATGGTCCTTGACCACATATCTATCTGTATATTCATTTTGGTAAAGATCTTGTAATTACTTTTTGAGTAATCCTCAACAAACAAACAGACAAACAAACAAACAAACAAACAAACAGACAAACAAACAAACAAACACATGCGACCGATTACATACCTCCTTGGCGGAGGTAAATAAATGTTCGGCTACTTAGGGGCCAATTTAACCCTAAACATCACTGATACCTTTCAAATTTCGTTCTCGGTGTCTTCTTGGTGCAGAGCGAAATGCATTCAGGATGTTTTGAACTACCGATACGTTTGATTTTTTAATTGACACCACGTTTAGTTTGCGTGCCGGTGTGCAAACTCCAAAGTTTTGCTGCCGATTAAAAAAGGGTTTACTGTGTATGATTTCAACAAAATTTATTCTTTACTTTTTGTTTATGTGTTTGGTCGTTTTCTTCTGTTTAAGAACAGATATATATATATATATATATATTTAATTGATCTAATTGATAAATAGCTGACGTTTGCTCAAAATGTTGTTTTTGTTTCAATTGTTAATTATAGAAAAGATAGAAGTGTATCTAATCGGTAGACAAGAGACATTCCTTAAAAATGCTAAAAGTTTTACACCAGCAACACTGAATACAAGATACGAAGTCGACATTTCTGAACTATTTACAGAGTTGGACCTACTTAAAGAAATGGAAGGAAGAAGGAGAGTCAGCCAACGACGTTGAAAGATATATTAGCGATTATCAAATCAAAACCTGCTTGTAAAGTCCTTATAGATGGTGAAGGTGGTATAGGTAAAACGACACTATTAAGGTACATAGCATACAATACAGCCACCGATAAATCGTTTGATGTATTTAAAGGTAAACTTGTCTTTATGTTCAATGTAAGAGATTTAGAGAAGGGTCAAACAATTTTAGAACTCATTGTAAATCAGCTTGACATGAAACATTTTAGGTTGAAGACAAAACTTGGAGAAGATCCAACAATAATAGAAGAATTCATAATAAATCATGATGATAAAATTGTGTTGTTGTTAGACGGACTAGATGAGTTAAGATTTAAGAACAAAAGTCTCATTGAACTGTTCAGAAATGAACAATTAAAGAATAGTACAGCAATAATAACATCGCGAACAGAGAATATAGATGAATTCAGAAATGCATGTGATGTACACGTAAGAGTGAATGGATTTAAGAAGATGAACATAGGAAAGTATATTGACAAACACTTCGAGTATTTTGGAAAACCTGACTTGGGAGAATCACTTAAAGTCAAGCTAGGTATTAGATATTATGACAGTGATTATATTGATAATTTGTCACATCAAGAAATACATTCAATGTGCAAAAATCCAATGTTACTTCTCACAATTTGTATTATGTGGGAAGATAAACAAAAACTTCCTAACGATACATCTAATCTTTTTAAAGAAATCTTTCGAACTGTTTTGAATCAGAACATTGGAAAACAAGGCCAACAGCCATTAAGTCGCGTGCTACAATGCATAGTGATACCGGACCGACAGACAAACAGACCGACAGACAGACGGACCGACCGACATAGTGAACTATACTGACCGAAATTACTGAACATGTTTAAAAATGTTGACATGTTTAAAAACATTTATATTTTGTTAATTTACAGGTGCGTAGCCTGTCACTTTTGACGTGCTCGTATAACGTAATTGCGAGTTGAAAAGTAAGTCAAGAAAACAGAAATCGGGCAAGAAGAGTGCGCAATAACATTTAACTCGCAGTGCGCGCGCAAAAATCTGCGCACTCATGGCAATTTTGTAAACGCTTAAAATTGCCTGAAACGTACTCTTATTTCATCGAAAATAAATTTTGAAAATTTTTAGCGCGCTTACGCATGCGTTACATGCGCTACGCACGTAATTGTATTGCCATATGATGATTTATGCCCTGAAATTTATGAGTACCAAATTTTATTTAATTGTGATTCATGGTTGTTAAGATATGATTACAAACGTTATTTCGTTAAATCGTGCGTAGACCGCGTAATTTTTTATTGCGCACCGTGAAAACATAACCACATCGATTCCTGGCCATAAGGAATATTCTGTGAAAAATTGACTTAGCTAGATTAAACTGATATCAAGATAAGGTCATAAAGCGATAAAACGCATAGTGATACCGGACCGACAGACAGACAGACAGACAGACAGACCGACAGACAGACCGACAGACAGACAGACAGACAGACCGACCGACCGACATAGTGAACTATAGAGTCGCTTCCACGCGACTAAAAACAAAACAAATGTCTTTCTAAATTTGAGGAAGCTCCGGTAGAGTACGAAATGCTATGATATTATTGGGGAAATGCATGTATGATGGCCTAAAAATAAATCAACTTTCAATTAACAAAAAACAATTGAAAGCTGACAAACAAATCGTTAATATGTCTTTAAAACTCGGTTTCGTTTATGAAGATAAACCAATTTCAAAATCTAGTTTCGATCAGTATTACATAGCCCCACATAAGTTGATATTTGAGTCATTGGTGGGATTTTATTTATACAAACTGTGTGACTGTGAAAGTAGAAAAAAGGAATGTACAGTTGATGAAAACCAACTACTTGCGCCATTGGACGAAACAGAATGGAAAGAAATAAGAGAAAATGAGAATTTTAAAATGGCAAGGCAGTTTTTAATTGGGTTCCTTAAGGCTGATGCTGGTAATTTCCTGAAGCATTGGTTTACAAATGAATTATCAGCATACCGATCTTTGAGTAGTAACTTGGAAATTGTTAAACAGCACCATAGAGATACTGTGGAAACAACATTGATTAATCACATGTTTAATACAACTTCAGAAATAAAACATCATTTGGAAGATGTTTCAAATTCATTGAAAATGTTTATTCAGCATGTTACACGAGATGACAACATTTATGGACATTTTATACATATTTTAAGGAAGTTTCAAACCATATCTTATTCGAGAAATGATTTTCGCACATTTTATAATTCAATATCATCCGATTGTAAGGGAAAGATTCTTGCACACATTGTATGTATTTCAACTTGGTATAGCCCAGGCAAGCTTAAATATAATGACCTTGACATGCATGATTTTAATCTATCAGGTGTTGTAATGAATGCTATGATGACAGAGTGTTGTAAAAGAGGTGGCCATTTGAGATTAAAACACCTAAATATCAGTGGTAACAATGTTGGTGACATTAATGGTATTTTACTGGGATCTCTATTAAGTATGATTACTTTGCTGCATATTGATATGCATGATTGTAATTTATCAGGTGGTGTAATGAATGCTATGATAAGAGAGTGTGATAAAAGAAAGGTTGAGATGACATTAAGTGATCTCAATATCAGTGGTAATAATCTTAGTGATATTGATGGTACTTTACTGGGTTCTTTATTGAGTAGGATTACTTTGCTGCATATATACTTGACATGCATGATTAAAATCTATCGGGTAGCGTAATGAATGCATTTACCAGAGAGTGTTCTTATAGAATGATTGAGCTAAGATTAAATACACTTAATGTCAGTGGTAATACCCTTAGCGATACTGATGGTACGTTACTGGGTTCTTTGTTGAGTATGATTAAAGAATCATATTATCATGCAGGTGAGCTTAAACTTGACATGCATGATTGTGATCTATCAGGTGGTGTAATAAATGCTATGATTAGAGAGTGTTCTATTAGAGGAGTTGAGTAAATAATAACTAACTTCAACATCAGCAGTAATAATCTTAGTGACATTGATGTTAGTTTACTGTTTCCTTTATTGAATATGATTAAGGAATCATATAATTATACAGGTGAGCGTACACTTGATATGCATGATTGCAATTTGTCAGATGGTGTAATAAATGCTATGTTTAACGAGTGTTCTAATAGAGGAATTAAGTTGAAGTTAACTCAACCTTAATATCGTCTAATTTAAAGTTAGTCCTGCCAACATGAAACTAATTTGCATATTATTTTTAGACCAAATTTTCATGTCGGAATGTGTCGAAACTAGGCTATCACCTAGCCTGTTTCGGCCCATGTGTTTAGGATATTTAAACGGCCCACTTTTAAGCGCAGTTTGTCAATATACATTATTGCGATGTTTATCAAGTTTTACTTATAAAAAGTAAAAAATTATATATTATATGCGGATATTTATTTATTTGTAAAAATCTACCAATCATAGCCCAACTTAAGCCTAGCCTACTACGTGCAGTATCACTTCAGCGAAACGCACAACCAGTTAATTTATGAGGCTCAAGTTTACTCAAAGCATTATTACAATTGCCGAGAACCTTCGTGTACAATTATTTAAGCGAACGAAGTGCACGCTCTAGTATTTTTAATTAGTAGAACGACACTAATATTATAATATATATATATATATATATATATATATATATATATATATATATATATATATATATATATATATATATAGTAAATCAGGCAAAGAACATTAATTCTAAACCGCCCGGTGATATACTGAAATTTAATTAATTAATTTGAAACGATAAAGATGAGGAAATCCGTGAGAATGAGAAAAAGTCGCCCCAACCGAGACTCGAACTCGGACCGCCTGCTTGATATGCAGATGTCCTAACCATTAGACCACTGGGGCTTTCATGGTATTGTTCGAACTCGATTGGATAGCGACTCTTTAACATTCTCGGCGTGGTACGGCGGAACAGCACTAGTCCTCAGTTGTACGCACGCGCACCAGAGATCAAATTGATACGCCCTCATCTTACAGTATTTTTATTCACGAGGCGGGATCTCCGAAGAGATACTTTTATATATAAACAAATCAGGCAAAGAACATTAATTCTAAACCGCCCGGTGATATACTGAAATTTAATTAATTAATTTGAAACGATAAAGATGAGGAAATCTGTGAGAATGAGAAAAAGTCGCCCCAACCGAGACTCGAACTCGGACCGCCTGCTTGATATGCAGATGTCCTAACCATTAGACCACTGGGGCTTTCATGGTATTGTTCGAACTCGATTGGATAGCGACTCTTTAACATTCTCGGCGTGGTACGGTGGAACATCACTAGTCCTCAGTTGTACGCACGCGCACCAGAGATCAAATTGATACGCCCTCATCTTACAGTATTTTTATTCACGAGGTGGGATCTCCGAAGAGATACTTTTATATATAAACAAATCAGGCAAAGAACATTAATTCTAAACCGCCCGGTGATATACTGAAATTTAATTAATTAATTTGAAACGATAAAGATGAGGAAATCTGTGAGAATGAGAAAAAGTCGCCCCAACCGAGACTCGAACTCGGACCGCCTGCTTGATATGCAGATGTCCTAACCATTAGACCACTGGGGCTTTCATGGTATTGTTCGAACTCGATTGGATAGCGACTCTTTAACATTCTCGGCGTGGTACGGCGGAACAGCACTAGTCCTCAGTTGTACGCACGCGCACCAGAGATCAAATTGATACGCCCTCATCTTACAGTACTTTTATTCACGAGGCGGGATCTCCGAAGAGATACTTTTATATATAAACAAATCAGGCAAAGAACATTAATTCTAAACCGCCCGGTGATATACTGAAATTTAATTAATTAATTTGAAACGATAAAGATGAGGAAATCTGTGAGAATGAGAAAAAGTCGCCCCAACCGAGACTCGAACTCGGACCGCCTGCTTGATATGCAGATGTCCTAACCATTAGACCACTGGGGCTTTCATGGTATTGTTCGAACTCGATTGGATAGCGACTCTTTAACATTCTCGGCGTGGTACGGCGGAACAGCACTAGTCCTCAGTTGTACGCACGCGCACCAGAGATCAAATTGATACGCCCTCATCTTGCAGTATTTTTATTCACGAGGCCACTGGGGCTTTCATGGTATTGTTCGAACTCGATTGGATAGCGACTCTTTAACATTCTCGGCGTGGTACGGCGGAACAACACTAGTCCTCAGTTGTACGCACGCGCACCAGAGATCTCTGGTGCGCGTGCATATCAAGCAGGCGGTCCGAGTTCGAGTCTCGGTTGGGGCGACTTTTTCTCATTCTCACAGATTTCTTCATCTTTATCGTTTCAATATATATATATATATATATATATATATATATATATATATATATATATATATATATTGTGTATTAATCAGTTTACTTAAATAAACTGTGACACATGCAATGTTATTATTTTTAATAACTTTTGTAAACGTATTACTCTATATCTTTAAGCCTATATTTTTCTGATTATTAAATTAAATTTTTTTTGTAAGTAACAGTAAAACGACATTGTACAACAATAACTATCCGGATGTCCATATTAAACGTCTCATAAAGTAACAATAAAACGACATCATAGAGCATAGGTATCTGAATTTTTCAATTAATAAACTTTTGATAAAGTAACAGTGAAATATTTATTTGTTAATTGTATAATTTTAAGAAAACCTTTTAATTGATTCTCTAAACTTTAAAGAAAACGTCTTGGTTACAATTTAAAAATTATACATAAAATACTGTCTATAATTAATTTGCCGATGGAGCGTAAAGCGCTTAGAGGTTTCACAACATTAGGCGCTATATAAACCCAGGATATTATTATTTTTATTAAATGGTGAGAAATTGAAGATAAATATTCTTTGTTGTTTATTGTAAATTTCTGGAGGAAAATTCTCAGTAGTTTAATTTAATTATACTATATATTTAAACATCTCAGGCTATTTATAAAACAAGAATGAACAAGTAAGTTTCAACTATGCATGATGCTATAGTTTTAGAATAAAGACATAACTGTTTATATCAGCGTAAATAGAGGTTGTTCAATACATGATCCGACACTGTCTTCTACCGTAATACCTAAAAGTACCCTGTCTTGAAAAGACACCTCCCTCACGAAACCCCGCCCCAACCAAACTTCTTAGATTGCAAAAGTAACATCGAAATTAAACCTTGGCTTAAGTTTAACATAATGAAAAATGAGAGCTTCATTCATTTTTTTAAAGTTTTAATAATTAAATTACTCATGAGTATAATTATATAAAAACAAATTTAAAAACTAGATTAAGAACCTAAACTTGTTTACCAACACAAAACATTATGTTCCTATTTATTTTAAACAGTTAGCAATTATTATGTAATTATTTATTTTGTTTGTGTTTTTTTTTATATTGCTCTACATTTACATGTCATTGTAATTTGTATATACTTTTTCTGGTAAACAAATAAACTTGTACTTGAAACTTAGTCAAATATAATCGTCCACCTACATTGCCTTCAGGCGATAATATAGCAACATGAGAAATAATTAAAAATAAAACTTCAACACAACACAACCATTTATTTCTTAAGGACCAAGTAAATGTCTGAGTATATCTTAAATGAAACATGCAAAGCCTTGTCTGAAAGACATATCCACGGCGGCGCTCTCCACTGAGTGAATATCGTGAGTATAAAACATACACTTTCTGCGTAGTACTGACGTGTCATATTGACTTGTTAGTTACATATTGACTTCTTTTTCCATGATAGTCTGTGAAATTGTATGGTCTAGAGATCCACGCATGCGTGATAAGGGGACGACTCTGTTAGAACGCCAAATGGCCCAAAACCAGCGAGTAAGTGAGTTAGGTACGAGTGACTGATATCCCGATAACAACACGGGTAGAAAAAATAACCCATGAATTAATCCTAGTGTTATAACCAAAAAGATGGTTTTGAAAAATGATATAAACATTCGCGTTTGTGAATTAACTAGAACAAGAACCCCAAGTAAGGTAGAGATTGCAGCTTGAGAGATAGGCATTCCGATTGTATAGTAAGCGTCAATAAGCTTATCGTTACAAGAGGGGGATGGAGACACTGTGTATACGTACGACATATGAGCTGTAAAATCAACACTAAATCCTATACATAAAATTATATTGATCATTGTGACGGTATCAAGACGAACTCCCCAAAATGTCATAAGCCCTAATACCCCAAGCTCTATGGAAGCTATTGACAAAACCACCCAGATGGAGCAGATTGGTTTTGGGACAAACAAAATAGAAACAATCATCATGGCGACTAAGGCAATTACAAGATTGGAAAGAGTGGCCGGAAAAATACTTTTGTACTGATCATATAATATAAAATATGTACTAAACGCAAAAGCTTCAAACTCAAAATCTGAAACAATTTCTCTAAAAGTTTCCATTAATTCCACATCTTCTGAAGTGTCAATTCCAACATGCTGTCTTTTCGAACCAACTAAAAACCGTCAGCTTATTATACGTGTTCTGTCTTCATTAAATACTAAATCAAGTTCGAAATGTTTAAATTGATTTTCAACAAGAAATTGATTTTGAAGTATGTTTAGAAAAATAGTGCCGTTAGTAGGTGCTTGACCAGTAATGGAAAGATATTTTTTAAACGATCGAATCCAGGAATCTGTAGTAAAGTATTCTGAATTTAACCCATATTTACTAGTTTCTAAATCGTTATGCAATTCCATGATGTAATTGATTACGTCAGGGTGCCAATACTCAATTTCCTCTGTAAAAACGATTTGTATTAAGGGACCATATGTCTGAAAAGAATTTTGTTCTATATCTTGAAATGGAATAACATACGAATCTTTTAAAACAATATCTCGAAAATCTAACCCTTTTTTTAGTTGGGTGACACCCCACGTTGAAAAGCCTATGTACATAGCATACACAAGAAGTGCAGCAATTTTCATCCAAGATTTTCCCATTAGAGGCCCAAAGTAATCCCTAAAGAAAACCATAATAATGTGAGATGAATCGGAGCTTGTTGTATTATAAGTACCTCCAGCACATAGTATTCTGTAACAGGAAGAATGAGCTACATCACCGGGAACTACTTTTTTACAAGTTATACAATGTCTATTACTAGCTTCTCTTCGTCCTGTTATCACCATACACGAAAGAAAGAATGTTAACACGTAGACGTATACAAATAAAATGGAAACGGCATTGTAGATACAGAAAAAAGAAACTCCTGGAAATACGCTGGTACAGCCAACAGCAAATGCAATGAAGTCTGTAAGTGAGGTGATAGTAATGGACAACGCTGCTTCTGATAACGTTTCTGATAAACGATCTTCAACCGACGAACGTACATTTGTTTTCCGCCAAGAGGCGATCAATATATACATATCATCTATGCCAATACCTGAAATAGATAAAATAGCTTGCTCTGTTATCATTTAAGTGCTTTAATCTTACATGATTTGGGTAGCCGACTCCTAGTCCACTCAGATGTAAATAAATACTATGACTGAATATACTGGGAGGATGAGGCAGTTTGGAAAGGAACTTGCCTCCCTACCGCATTACTGCCGAGGCTTAGTAGGCCTACAATGAGACCCTAACATCTCATCTTTGGATTATCGGGTAATTATAATACCCTACACTTTGTCAGAGCGTATACGTACATAATGAGTGTGCGCATAACCATTGATTATTTTAACACATAAAAAAATAACAAGAACTACTGTACGTAGCACATGAAACATGTTCCGGTTCAACATATCTGCTCATACAAGACAGATGCTACTACACTAGTACAATACAAGCCTACAACTATTTCAGCGTGTTTGAAAGATGGAATAAAAATGACTTACTCATAATAATAATTGGAGTTAATGCACATATGGCAGTAAATGTCACTTCAAAGTATAACAGAAGTCCATTTGCAGCAAGTCCTCCAAGAACAGCGGATACAACACCAAGTAATGTTAAAATGGGTTTATTTACTACCCAGTCCATAGTTGCTGAAGATATCAATGAGAATGACACAATGAGCAAGAAGGCGATTGGTATTAATGGTATTATACTAAAGGTAGAGATCAGAAACTCGTCGGAAAGAGCTGTTGACGTGTCACGTGAGATACGTATCACTTCCGAATCAAATCCTTCCATTGCTTTTAAAAACTTTTCTTCCCAAAGTTCGGAGATTTCAGATACTTTAAGATAATAAGAAAGTCTTATATACTTGGCTGATTTCACGATATCAGTTTCTTTAACGAACGTCACATCTCCTAATTCGGTTGCAATTCCAAACACCTTCCCTGTCGGATGAATAGTAAACGGATAGTTGATGGTAACGAATGGTACTTTGGTAGCATCGTAGTCGTAGACCTCCAATATTGAATTTGTTGCACAATCACCCATCCACGAAAGACACATATTACGGAATGTATTTTCTAACCCATTATTCACGACAGAGATATCTAGTATTGTTTCATGAACTCGAATCACTTCCATAAATTCTTCACTTTGTAAAATATTCTGTTGTTGACTACCACTAATTATAACGCGTCCAAATGAAGTGGGCATCGACAATCGATTGACCAACATCCCATTATTTTTTATGTTATAGACATCATCAATGTAATCTCTATTTCTTTTAGATTCAGCGTTTTTAGGTGTGCTCAGATACTCGATATTAGTAAAAAATTTTATTTGTTGAAAGCCAGATCCAAGACACAAACTGACGATGACCGGAACAAAAATGAAGGGTAGTGGATGACGACAAACTACCCTGGCGTATTTTGCATAAATATTGCTTAACGGCCGACTAATACAATCCAGATTAACTTCCATTTCTGTTGAAACACAACTAAATTCACTAATTATGATACTAAACTTTCAACTCTGCCTAATTATGCTTTTAATGTATTTAAATCCAATAAGTTGCATACGTAATTACACCCAGACACAATAAATAATACATATATTCAATATTTAGTTTCAGTAGTAACTTTGAGTCTTTGTAAATAATATTTACACCTTACTCAAGTTCCGTTAGACCAGGTAGAGGAAAATGAAGTAAATCGTCGTCTTTCATCAAATATTATGTAAACCTACTTTTCTGTACTTGTAACACTTCAATCGGCATACTTTTGAACACAAATCATGAAGTTCATCGGATTTCAGAAATCACCTAAACAAATTCCTGCACAAAATGCAGACACGACCATCTTATAGTGAAAAAAAAAACACTTTTGCGACGAACGTACCAAGATAATTGGTACGTTTGTCGCAAAAGTTTGTCATGTCATGATCGTTGCTAAGCAACCGTCGCTGTGTTTACTATAAGGAAATAGAAATGTTGGCAGGTCTATTATATTGTATGAACAGAAACTAAAATAGAGACTGTTTGTTAGAAAAATTGTATTATGTATCATAAATGAACTTCAGTCTGGTAAACGTAAATGTAAATCCCCCTAATTTTACGAATGTAGTGATAAAACACATTGTTGATCTTGAATACATCAATTGTATTGAATTTGCAGAATTGTCGACATTACCATCTCTCACACCAGGGAGTTGTTCAATTCTTCAGAATTCGTATCTATAACCAAACAAATAACAAAACAAAAAAGCCCTAATAATTGTACTGTATATTTCTATCCCGAAAGTAAATAGTATGCATAACAATATTATCTATCTATTTATACATTTTACTACCATTAATTCATTTCATTCAATCTGTTATTTCGGAATAGAAAGTAAAATTACATATAAATTAATAACAATTAATAAGACTGTACGAATTACTACTACTCATCTCAGGGTGGCATCTTTGACTTACATAAGACGTTCTCTATAATCGTTGAGCCTAAAACATTTTCACTTGAATTGATTCTACACATCAAATATTGATAATATTCAAAAGGTAATGCGAATGTTTAATAAGGAGAAGAATGTAAGGCCAACACATGATCTAGAACAAGGTAACCAACATGCCAAAAGTTTGTTCGTTGAGTACGCCGCCCTCCGTAGACCGATCCGAATGAAACTTAGGCTAAAGCTAGCTATACAAATTAGATAATGTAAAATATGCGACTGCTATTCCATCGTTATCGTTACTATGATAACATGTATAAGATACTCGTTAACCGTTTCAAACTTATTTCTGTTCAATCATCTTTATATTACATTAGGCCTATATTATTTCAACACAACAATTTTCATTTTTATGTATTATTCATACAAGGTCATATTATATTTCAATTTAATAATAATAAATAAATAATAGGTTCAGTATTTAGGCCTGTAATAATTCACATTCTTTCCCATGAATTCATCACTCAATATATCAATATACAGTAGCCCACGCTAGACACCTTACACGTTGATTTACCTGTGTGACGTCATTTTACCTGTTGCGTTGGAATGTATGACGACATTTGTAATTGCATTTCACAAGTCAAGTGCGTTCCAATCGTTACTGCAATTACGAATTATGGTTAATTCAAGTTTCTATTATAGTAACAATTTGTGTTTTTACTGAAACAAGCCCGTCCCTCCACTGTTTTTTTAGGAGAATGAAATGGGATCGCGTCGTAATAACGAACGTCCAGTTTACCATTACGAATTAGGCTATCCTTGTCTTAAGAATATCGGTATGCCTAAAATATGATAAATGTTCAGCAATTAGATGCCTTAGTGCCAAGACGTGCTCTCCCACAAGGAGGAACTTAATTATGTATAATTAAGAATAGTAGTGATACAATTTTATTTTTTTTATATAAAAGTAAAGATAATCTCTGTACCAGTCGCCACACCTAATTTAAATATTATTTGACAACCACCTGTATGGTTTGTTAAGAACCAAGAATTAAATGTGTATTCGTCATCTTAACAGAAGGTACACGAGTTTACAACATTTGTGAGTAAAAATTACTTATTTATTAGAAACAGATTATAATAAACTATTTTATAGAAATATAATAGTAACATAAAATCGTTATTGAATGGAATCATATGAAGTGAGGCCTGACAAGTTGATAGATAATGCTCGGGATAATGCTCGGGATAATGCTCCGAGGGAGTTATATAGTGTGTATTCAGTTAGCCTGTGAATGATGGTGGACGTAACATTGCCGTTCGTTGTATTACGTTACTTATTCACGTTTATGGATGAGCATTTTTTGTTTCAAAATTATCCAAATCGGTTTTTTTGATTTCTCTCTAGTGGAAGGCTATGGTGTATCGTATCTATCTTGCGCGGGCCTCAGAAGCCAGACAGCAGACTTATTTAGTTCAAAGTTAAAAAAAAAAAAAAAAATTGTAAAAAAAAAAATAAAAAAAATATTTGGATATTGCTTGGTGAAAATATGTACAGTATATGGAAAAAATGGTTGCGGAAACATCGGGTAGGTTATGTGTCAATAACGCGATGAGAAAATGTCGACATCCCGAATAAAATATCGATCGTCAAACACTACAGAAAGAATGATAAAAGGAGTAATAAGAAATAAATAGAATGTTGTACTGTATCTTGTTATCATATCATACTGTTTGCCAACCAAATGTCAATTTTCATATTATTCCTAGTTCCTAGAGCATTCACTGACTGTAGCCACTCCTTAGCTGTACAAACAGCATTCATTAGGGATTGGCTTTTAACTTCCGAGACCAATGAACCAATAACATAATAACACTATCGTTGGAAAACATATCGTTATGAACTGAATAAAAACAGAGGAACTGACAAATATTAAAGATGTATTGTCTCCCAATGCAACAATATTAACAATAAAGATTAAAAAAAAAACGAATTTGAATAGGCTATTTGTAGTTGTAATTAATCACGAAAAAACAAAAATAATGTTGTCTCCTATAAAATGACAAAATAAACGGTTAAATTGAACCAAAAACCAATTAATGGTGCTGGCAACCAATATGACTATTTTTCGCTTTAATTTACAGTTTTTCAGGTAAATAATGTTTTGGTTGATGAGAGTATTATTCGAACCTACAAAAAATGTCATTACAAACTTCAATTTTTAGTTGCTCCTATGCTAACCATGTGTAATTATAACAAGCAGTAATTTAAATCCTTTATATCCGCTGAATAATCTAAACGAAAACAAAACATGTAATTGAAGAAACGGAATATTGTGAATTCCTCGTTTCGATTTGACCATTTTCAAGAAACAATGATGAAATAGATCAAAACGTAGAATTCTCACGACAGGCCTCTCGTATGTTTTATACTGTATATTTTTATGTATGTTTGACTGCACGCTCTTGTAATTCATTCGGGTAGAAAGTTTCTTATCTCTTATTTGGGGTTATCTTTTCTTTCATTGTATGATTATTATTAAATATTACATAATTGTATTTGCATTTAATTCATTTTTTTTGTTTTTTAATTTAATATTGCATTGTAATAAGGATCACGGTGAGACAAGTGTACCAACTTCTAATTTATGTATGTTTGACTGCACGCTCTTGTAATTCATTCGGGTAGAACGTTTTCTTCTTCTTTTTTTTTTTCTGGGTGGGGGGGGGGGGGGGGGGTTATTTGTTGTTTCATTGTATGATTAATTTATTACATATTATTACATAATTGTACTGTATTTGCATTTAATTCATTTTTAAAAATTTAATATTGTATTGTAATAAGGGTCAAGATGAGACAAGTACCAACTTCTAATCTTTATCCTAATACTGTACTGTCTGTCCTTCTCTACGGGTCATCGACATGGACCCTAACTAAGAAACTTGAAAACACTCTAAACGGAACATATACTAGGATGCTACGAGCCGTTCTTAACGTTTCGTGGCAAGAGCACCTCTCGAACGCTCAGCTATATGGGAATCTTCGCAAGATCACCGATGTTATCAAAGAAAGAAGAGTCCGCTTTGTTGGACACTCTTTCCGCAACAAAAGTGAACTGATAAGCGAACTTATGCTCTGGATGCCATCACATGGGACAAGAAGACCAGGCAGGCCCCCAAAATCATTCATTGACCAAAGTTGCGGACTCCGGCCATAAAATTGAAGAGCTACCAGGAGCAATGATGAACAGAGACGGCTGGAAATAAGTAGTTAAAAGAATCCGAGCAAGCTCGACGCAGTAGTAGGAGTAGTACCATCATTATTATTAATGAAAAAATGTTATTATTGAACTTGAACTTTTTAGGTTAGCAAGGAGTTTATTAACTATACATCTAGGCCCTATATAATAACCACTTAAAAGAATATTCTTTTTTTTTAAGTAGCCCAAGATACTTCAACTCCCAACAAAAAGCAATTAATGCAACGCAAACTCTCTATACTTGGAATTTAACCTGTATAAAGTGCGTGGAAACTTGCATGATAATCAAACTGAGTTTTATAACTACGTCACAATAAACCGGAAACCACAGAGTAAAGCAAGCTCATGTTATATATACAATTCGGATGTAATGAAGGCGATACAGATCATTAGCGTCCTTTCCACCATAGAATGACTCTTAATAAAAAACAATTATTTTCGCGCGTATAACCCAAGTATTTCGCGCTAAATTGTGACATGACTATTGTGACGTAGGCCTACATGGTATGACTTGCGCGTCAATGTGCCCGACGATGTGTTTTTTGGGGATTTAAATTTTGAAGCATAGACCATTCATATTTAACTCACAGATTACTAATAATGATGGATGTCTTTTTCATCAGCCACTGACAGCTAGCTGAACAAGAGAAGGGACATCTTATAGTCATTAGGCCAATTTAACATATTAGATATTAAAAGTTTTAACTTTTAAAACCATGAATAGGCCTATATGTTAAATCAACAAATCAAAATCTGAATCACAAGTTATTTTATAAAGCTATTACACTATCAAACTACAGTAGTTTGACAAAAAAAGTGTGATGTACCTAAATATGGTAGTGATATGTCAAAATATGGTAGTGATATGACATCATGCCCATATATGAGCACATCACATTTGTTGTGGCATAAAGTTTAATAGTGTAGACAGAGCTTAAAGATGCAGGAAGGCATATGACACATATAAATCATATACAATAAAATAATACGCGGGGAATTAACTCCAAATAAAGAGACGGAACATTTTTCCTCATATTATTTTCTCTGAAATTATTATGTCTATCGTCTGGTAGCATATAAAACAAATTCAACTTCTACTTTTGGTTGTTGATTTTTACCTATTTGTTTAGGGGTAGGAATGGAATGTACACAAACATAACACTTACAATAGATAAGATAAAGAGAAATTGTTAAATAAATTTGTATTATTTAATACAACAATCCATTATTATACAATGTCTGTACAGCGTCAACTTTGGCGTTGAGAACTACACACAAATTATAGCAATACACAAAATTATTAATTCAATTCAATAGAATATTAATATTTAATAGTTTAATAGTTTTTGTGTTACTATTCAACGAATAGTGTAGAATCCTTCATTTGAGACACCTCTATTCAGGGGGAACCCCATGGGTACTTTCCTGTGACACAATTAAGATAAATGTTTTTAACACTATGGTCAACCTCTATTAAAGGGACACTACTATTAAAGGGACACTACTATTAAAGGGACACTATGTTGGATCCCATAGGGGTTTTACTGTAATTGGAATTATTGATTAATGAATGCATGATATACCATGTACGTATTATCAGTTTCTGTACATCTTAATACTGTATAACTTATATATATATTATATAACTGTTACGTTTAATGCTATTTATAATACAGTAACATATGATTAAATTCAATTTCACTGTAGTATAATTAAACATTAATGTTAAGGTATAGGCCTAATCTATTCAAATTGAAATACAGTAGGAGTTGGTTATAGCCTACAGTATTACATAAAGACATCTCATGATCTAACCAGAAAAGCCTCCAATCAAAAATGACCTTCAACAGGATTCTACCTTTTTGTCATTAATCCTCATTGTATGACCACAGCAATTTACCAGCTCAATTTTACATCAAATTTTTAATATAAATTTTTCAATAATTTTTGTAGTAATTCGTATAGCAATTAAATTAAACGCAACATGATATAAAACGTTTCAAAATGTGAATTCAATCCAACTAAAAATAATCCATTTGCTGAAATATACACATCATCCAGTCATATCTCATAATCATAATTGTACTTTTTCATTCAAGTATTAAATTGCCTTATGTATAGATATTGAATATTAAATAAATAGTTTTTGTTATAATAGGTACCGTGTTCTATAATTAATATTAGTATATGTTTTATAATGATACCATATTGTTGTGTGTGATTATCATGACTCTCCCATTTGCAATATTTACAATATTTCAACATAAAAATAAATGAATGTTATTGAATATAAAGATAGGTACAACAGTGTGTTATAGAAAAAAAGAACACAAATTAAACATTTTCCTTTTCTGTAAAAATTTCAAATTTAGCAGAGAGACGAGTTCCTGTCGATCCCAGGCTGTTTTGTCGTTTGCGGAATTCACCACTGTTGCGATCCAACCTGACGTATGTACGTGTTTTGTTGGTGAACACCGGCGAGTCGCTATGATGATTACGGGTTGCTAAGGGCGAGCGTTGTTGGCCCTGCGATAATTCTTGGATCTTCTTTTTGTTGATTTTCTTCAAGCTTGGGCGGTTTGTCTTGGCTTTTTTTAGTAACTCTATAGTGTACAACATTTTAAAAACATTACAAAATATCCCCGAGATAGATATATTAGGAAATATAATAATAATAATAATAAATATAATAAAAAAAAAAAATAGGACTTGTATTGGACGTAAAAAAACTGATTACTGTATTTACAGTAAGCATTTTTGTGAAGAGGCGCCATTCCTATCACATTTCAGTAATTTTCAACAGTGAGTAGAATCCCTCCTTTGTTGGGTCTTCTTAAGCTCTGTCTACACTATCACACTTTGTGACAAAAAAATGTGATGTGCCCATATATTGACATGATGATGGCATATCACTACCATATTTGGTCATATCACTACCATATTTGGTCATATCACTACCATATTTGGGTACGCCACACCTTTTTGTTCAGTGTAGATAGAGCTTTAGAGGGGTTCTACTGTATTTATATTGAAATTAAAGGTGTAAAACGATTTTGAAAAAAAAAAAAATATATTTATAATTTTCTGCAATAATTGTAACTTTGTTTTCCCCCACCCCCATGTTTTTTCATTGATTAAACAAACTAGAGTAGAATACTGACCATTTTTGTCTGTCTGTTCGTCCCTATAAATGACATCCTTCTTGGTGTTAGTCCTCTCCAGTGTCGCCAACTCGTCATCGTATTCAGGAGTTGAGATTTGTTTAAAACCCTCTGTAATCGCTGCTATTTCTTTATTTAGGCTAACCACAGTTGTTTGTACTGTATCATTTGTTACTTCAATTGTTGGAGGAGATGGCGTCTGCTTTACGTTAAAAACGAATGTGTCTGTATTGTCCGATTCTAAAAAAAAAGAGAAAAACAATATAATTATTATCAATTTTCATGAAATGTTGTCTAAAATTCAATACAATGTCAATTTTCTTTTAAAAAATTTGAAGCAATTAAAACAATATCTGAAAATATTTTAATTTTGTTTGTAAATCAATGAAAATGTTTGTAATATTATGGTTAATGATTTGATAAATTTATTTCTTTTGATATACGCATTAAAAGAATGATATATGAGATTTTATTATTCTCTTCTTTCTGGATTAAGGAATGACATTGCATCATTTCAAATCAAAATGAAAGAACAATAAAGACCATTATTGAAAAGAATAAGGCAAGTTAAGTAGGTCGCCTGGTTGAGGAATTCATTGTGGTATACCAGAACACCACTAAAATTAATTAAATGAAATAGAGGACAAGGTAAAGACAGGGTCAAAATATATTCCATATTTCAGCTTTGATCAGGTCACAAGAGGTCAATATATATGATCAATTACATTTTTTCCCATTTCGTTTTGCAGGCAATTTTTACAATCTCAATACAGGGAACACCTCTAATAAGGGGACACTTTTCTCAATGAAACAAGAAATATGTTTTATTAAGACTACTTCAGGGACACCCCTATTACAGAGATGCCTTGTTGGGTCCTGAAGGTGTCTTTAATACTGTATTCTGATAGGTGTATTATAAATGTTCGGCAAGGAATATTTGTAATCATTCAATTAGCTAAACGCTATTATAAAATGCATAATAATAATTTTTACAGATTAAAAAAACATTAAAACATAATTTGTGGATTTTCTAATACATTTGACAGTTTAAGGAAATTTGAAGTAGGAATAATATTTTGGCTTAAATAATTTAAATGAATATTTTAAGATTCCAACCTTTTGTGTTGCAATTAAAACCTTGTACATGGTATTAATGTTAGGAATTGAAATTTGAACTTTACTTCCTTTTACTAAAACCAACTTTTCCACAGGAAGAGGAAGTGAAAATAAAACATTTTATTTGTGGTTGATTACAATTTACTGTAGGTAGGATTATAATTCTTCAGTAAGTAAGTTGGTATAGGAACAATATTTAATTATTATGATGAAAAGAGTTTCATTTTACAAAGATGGAAACAGTTTGGAAAACCCCATTTTCACAGACAATAAAGATTGTAAAATTTCCCTTTTATACAAGAAAAAGGTCACCCTAAAAACATCAATAGTAAACATCTTGAGAAAATAAATACTGTAGGCCTAATAATCTTGAAAATACTTTAATTGAGATCGAAACCAGAGGAACATGTTTTCACTAATACTATAATGCTATTTTCATATTAAATTTAAAATGGTTAAGTAATAGTATTCAGTAAAGAAAATTCACACTATTTTCCGTCGTCAGCGTTCCAAGATGTAAATGACAACTTTTAGTTTTGGCACCAAATTAGCTACGGTATACAGAAGAACTGTAAAGTAAAGCCACTCATCATCACACAAATAAATTGAAACAGTCATGTGAAACTAACAAAAAAATGTTTGTTTTATTTGGCCTAAACTAAACTTAAAGTTTTCCCTAAATTTGTATACTGAAAACTATGTAGGCCTACACTCTTAATTGTCTGGAAATAAAAAATAGTAGTATAGCATGCTTTGGCCTTGATATTACATTTTATCAGACAAAAAAAGTGTACCTCCTTGAACTTAAAAAGGAATATGGTTTAAATATCACATGCTAGAACAAGTGAAGAGGCCACTTTAAGTTCATTTCATTGAGAACGCAGACAAATAAGATTGATCTCTGGCATACAGGAAGCGACAGTAGTGATTGCGACACCGCAGGATGATCCCTCTTTGAGTGCTCTTGTCGAATTTCATCACGTTTTTTTTTAAGCGACAATATACTGTAGGGTACTAGTGTTTTATCATGTGTATTAGTTAGTAGTTAGTGTACAAAGCAAAGTAACAGTACTAAGTTGTACACCCAAACCGGCACTAATGCAGTTTCGTAGCCACCCCTTAACAATAACATACTCAAAATTGTTGAATAGAGGTTTGGTAATCAAAGAAGAGAGATGATGAGTTTGTGTTACTTCACACTGGTACAGTACATTGTTTTTTTTTAGGGTATAAAAATAAAAGTGCTCCTTGTACAGTATCTAAGCGCAATTTTGTATCACACACAACCCTAAAACCTTTTCAGAAATTTTGTAAGTCTACTTTTGTTACCCTTGCATTCTATATAAAAAAATTCTTCAATTAAGTGAAAATAAAATTTAATAGTACTAGCCACATGATTTGACATTGCAAAATCCTCATGTGATACAGTGGTGGTGAAACAAACTGTATATTGTTTCAATTGGTTTTTAAACTAATTAAACAAGTTTTCATTATTATCCTATGTTATTAATAATATTGTATTCACTTTCAAATCCTTTGCTTCTCATGGTCATGTGTCATGAAGTTATTTAAAGAAACAGTCATAATTTTTCAATAGTTCCTTGAATGAACAATGTTGAGCAATCTACTGTATCTAGGCCTACAAGTATAAATCTCTGTCTACACTATCAAATTTGATGTGACAAAAAATGTGATGTGCCCATAGGGAAATGATGATGTCATATCACTACCATATTTGAGTATTACACTTACAGTATCTCTATCATATTTAGACACATTACCCCTTTTTTGTCAAACTTATTTTGATAGTGTAGACTGAGCTTAACAGTTAACTGTTTATTTTAACAGTACTGGTTTTAACGACTGCCATATCCACACCCAAGAAAAAGAAATGTACTAAATGGTCAATTTAATTAGTAATAATAATATATTTCATATCTGTTGTGAGACTTTTAAGTTACATTACAGTATGACTAAAAATTGATTTTTTTTATAAAACTATCCCTTCAATCAATCCTATTTTCAGTACTTAATTCAAATTAATTTTAATTTTTAAATACTGTAATAATAAATTATGTTTAATCCCAAACTTGATTAAACCAATAGACTGTGCAAAATATCAAACAAGTGAGTAACCACATGTTACTGTGTACCATACTAACTACTGTACAAATATTTGAAAGTTTTGAATCATTTTAGTATTTTAAACTGAATTGATTTTCTAGAAAGTTGGTTAACCACAGGTACTGTATGGAAATCACCACCAGTAGAAATGAACACTGAATCCTTGTACTGTTTTAATGTAGAGTTTATGACTCACACAAACAGGTTGTACAATTCATTTAGTCACCCACACCACACACAAATCAATGAATCAATTATTTACTCACCTTACTGTGATTGTAATACAAATTAGGTCATGTTTAAACAATTATAATGCTATTATGAAGTACAGATGGTATATCATTCACAGAAAATAATAGTAATCATTGTAAAAAAAGAGGTACTGTACAGTGAGTCTATCAATATCAAGAAGTTACAACAAAGTAATACAGAGTATATAATGGCAATGGACGATAAGAAAATAATAAAAAAAAAAAAAACAATGAGAACTATTGTTTATAAATTTGTTTTATGAAAAGAATTTTAGTTTGTTTTAAAGTTTCGTGTAAATGATGTATGAAAACAAATTGATTAAAATGAAAAAAAAAAAAGATGATAATTTACTAACTGTAGTAGTTTTCCTTACCTTTCTCTGTTGAATATTTTAAAAATATTGGCGTTCTTGCGACAGTTTCACAGGGTGATCTTGGATCACTCAGAGGAATAGGGGTACGTGGACAATTCGGTGATCGAGGATCAACAAAGTAGTCTGCTTTTTTGACTGGAGTTGAACACAAATCAACTTCACTGCCAACACGTGCATTGTCCATCCCATTCTCTACAGAAATCGGTGTTCTGTCGATTCCCGTTGTCGGTGATCTTGGATCCCTAAGTAACTTCCGATGCGTATTCGGTGTTTGATTACCTTCGATACCCTTGCTTTCTAAAGCACCCATGATGTTAATTCTTGCCGGTAACGATGTTCGTCTTGATATGAGATTTGTTTGGTTTTGAGCGTACTGTATTTGTAACCTGTCTGCCGTTGTATTCCGTCGTTTACTTTGTCTTCGTTTTCTTACTAAAGAGTTACAGAAACAAAGAACCAATGGTTTATTGGACTTTAATGATAGTTCATGCTGTTTGCCGCCCTCCTCAGTACCACATTTATCGCAGAAGTTTATTGGAGCCACTAAGGCTTCGTTCTGTGTTAAAATAACCATATTTTTGTGAAATAAATTGATGTTTCTGAAGACCAAATAATTAACAGTGGGTTAACCTGATGTAGTCACTATTACGAATGAATAATCCTTGCTCACTCTAGTTAAACAATGAAGGCTTATCCTTCACGATTCAGTGACTGTCAGCTGGTAGCATTACTCAATGAACAGGATACTAACCAATCACAAAGTCTGATGGGAGTGGCTAAACCAAATAAGGGCAATGAGATCATCAATCAATGTTTATTCAAGCGTAGGATTCTAATAAGACTTGTTTGGTGGTATAAACCACCTTATTCCTGGTAATGTATAAATTAATACATGGATATAAATATACATTTTCTTAACAATAACATTAATGTATCCAATGATTTTAAGGAAATCAACATTTTTGGGACAGCTTAATTTAATGTGTCAAATTACATGGCACACACACATTAATACATTTATGTTTATAATTAACTGGTATTCAAACTTTATTCTTTTATTTAGGTTCGAAAAAGTACAATAAATAAATCATCCGTAAAAAGCTTTGTTTATTTTGGAGATCAGAATCAATATCAGTATAAAACATGTCATGAACAACTATTTTCCTTATATTTAAAAATTTAAAAAAAATTGTTCACCTCTTAGAAATGTACTAATGGTCCATTTAAATAATTTAATTAGTAATATTATTTCATGTCGATAACGACGATTGTGAAGATCATGGAGATGGAGATCAAAATCAATATACTAACTGTAGTATAAAATATGTCATGAACAACTGTTTTTCCTATATTTAAAAATTGTAAAAAAATTGTTCACCTCTTAAAATACACCGAAAAAATACCAGTGTATACCGATTGTCACAGTCACCGTTTTTCCGCAGTACAATAGCAGCGGATTGACAGACGATCGACCACTTTATGGGGCTCAACGCCTACAGTAAGACGATCGGGCCAATATAATTAGACGATCAGGTCAATAATTAGATGATCGGCCCATTGTAAAAATAAAGGAAAAAAGATCAGGTACACGAAAACGAATGGATTTATAATTGTTCACCATAAAATATATTAAGGGTGTTCTTTCCACGAGTTTGTGATACAAATGTAATAAACTATGTACATTTCGATAAGTACTCATTTATTTGTTTTGCCGAGAACTCAATTATAAACTATAATGGAACACATTTACAAACGACACACTTGACTATTGGGCCCAATGTTAAGACTATTGGGCCCAACGATTAAGACTATCGGGCCCAATGTTAAGACTATCAGGCCCAATGTTAAGACTATCGGGCCCAATGTTAAGACTATCGGGCCCAATGCTAAGACTATCAGGCCCAATGTTAAGACTATCAGACCCAATGTTAAGACTATCAGGCCCAATGTTAAAGACTATCAGGCCCAACGATTAAGACTATCGGGCCCAACGATTAAGACTATCGGGCCCAATGTTAAGACTATCAGGCCCAACGATTAAGACTATCGGGCCCAACGATTAAGACTATCAGGCCCAACGATTAAGACTATCGGGCCCAACGATTAAGACTATTGGGCCAAACGTATAAGACGATCGGGCATATAAAAAAATGGGCCCAATCGTCTCTAAGAGACGATCGACTGTTCACCTAGCAGAGCCTATGCTTACACTGGTTTTAAGAGATTAAAAATGTGTTTCTAATTTTATCAATCATACACGTAACACTACAGGCATGTACTGTACAGTAGATTCTATATTTACGCCGATATTGCGCCCCCTATAGTTTAAAAAAAAAATACTAATAGGTTATGATATCGGTGGATTGTAAGCCAGCTGGATGGCTGAATGGGTAGTACTTGGGTCTCACAATGTAATGCTGTAGCGTTAGGCTAGGGTCGAAACTCGTTTTTGGTTTTTTTTTTTTTTGTTTACATTTTAGTTTTACTCACCATCTTCTTTATTGATCGTCATCTTTTCTCATCATTTTCCTAGAGGGATGTTTTTTTTAGGTTACGAGGGCCGGAGGCCCGAGAAAGAGGGCCTTGGCCCGATCGGGTCAATAATAGGCATAGATATAGAATCTAGCTTGGATCTACGGACGCCTAGGCGTAGATGCAGCCACTGCAAACATTTTTTACAGTAATAACTAATTTGTTTTTCTCATTTTCATACGGCCCCTCCGTTCAGATGGTACGATTTTATTAATTAATATTATATTAATTACTGTAGTATAGTAACATGGATGGTACAGTATCCTGAAATTCCATGAAAACACTTAGCCTAGAGGCCTAGCTAGTCTTAGCTATAGGCCCCTATGTGTTAGTAGGCTAGTCCCTGCAGTAGTAGTAGGCCTACTCTAGCCTGCCTAGCCTAGTAGGGCCAGGCCTAGCCAGCTAGATATAAAAGGCCTAGGCCCTACTACTACTAGGCCTAGGCTACTAGCTAGGTAGGCTAGCCTAGGCCTACTAGAGCCTAGCTAGTAGGCCTACTATAGCTAGGCCTAGGCTAGGTTATAAACTAGCAGTTAATTAAACGAGATTATATAATTAATATGCCTATATTAGCAACAAATTAACGCGAATAATTGTTAAGAGTCTTAAACATTGTTGAGATAATTTGGATATATAAAAAGCAATATTCTTACATTATTCAGTCAGATTTTGTTTGTATGTTGTTAATCCCCACCACACACACAAAAACTGCAATTTTTTTAAAGTTCCCGCTTTGACCAATCACGCTCGCCGTTAAGTTTTTAATAAAACAAGAGCTAACAACTGTGATTGGCTCGTTCCGCTCTAGAAATTTGAGGTTAAATGTCATCATTACAGGTCTGACAAGTTCTAGAACAGGCCAAGTGTTTTTAGAAACAAAGAAAGAGGTGTAAATTGTCTTTATTTTCAACATGGCTGAAGTTTTGTCGGCATTTTTCGATAAAATATCTGTACCACAAGGTGGCGATAAAATATATAAAGATGAATGTACTTATTCATTTGACAATCCGGTAAGTTTGTATTCATAAAATGCAGAGTCAGGCACAAGAACAGTTGCTCAGTCATCCGTGGAAATTTGGGCCGAAGGGAGGAGGCATCCTCTCCCCGTTTGGTTTGTGATCAATAAATAGCCTAATTTTTTATGTTATATACTAACCAGCATAATAAACTGCTAAGTTACGTACTATTTGTTGAAGGGTAGTAGTAGTGCTCTGCTAGCAGGTTAGTAGGACCTAGCTAGGCCTAGGCCCGAGGCCTAGCTAGGCTAACCAGGGAGTTGTAAAATATTATTATTAATACGCCGTGGTTAGGATTCCGGCACCGGAACTCAACTGCCCACCGTTAGGGAATCCGACACGCTATTGCGCATGCTCAGAGCTCTGGGAAGTGAATAATTATAGCTTGTGACGTGCCACACTGCACACCACACTACCACTGCTGAGAGTCGGAGTGTTAGGATTTACTGTAGCCTAGTTAGTCGTTGCGCGAGCGAGAGAGCGATGGATTAAACTTGGCCTAGGCCATACATGAATTAATAATTAAAATACGAATACGCCAGGCGCCACGCGTTAAAATAATTATTATGATATTAATAAGAATCGGTATATCTATCTACCGTAAGAATCGTAATGCTGTATTTAGCGTTGCGACCCCGACTTCCCGAACAGTTTTTTCCGTCAATAAATTAACTTGTGATTGCATGTTATGTACAGTTATAATGCGTTATATGAAATCTTTTATTTTGTACTTGAAAAATCATAAAACTAGTCAACTCATGTAATTATATAATTCATAATTAGGCCCTATATGAAGTTTATATATGAATGAAGCAACCACTTTTACAATTACAAAATAAATAGGCCCACTGGTCACGTCTAGCTGGTAGGCCTAGCCTAGTATTTACTATTAGTGGATCCCGTTATTAGTAGGCATCTACGCTAGTTCGCCGTGGCGGAGCTATGAAATGATCCATCGCTGTTGATAAAGTATAGAGTCACCGATTACCGGCGCTCTGAGCATGCGCAATAGCGTGTCGGATTCCCTAACGGTTGGCAGTTGAGTTCCGGTGCCGGAATCCTAACCACGGCGTTATTAATATTATAATAATATTATTTTACAACTCCCTGCCTGGGCAGCAATTTACAATTAATGTAATTAATAGAGTAATTTTTTGTTTAATCATTCATCCTACCAATAACACATTATCTCTAGTTTTAATAACAGTCATGGATAGCTTTATGGTTTAATTGTGAAATGTTTTCCTTAATAGGAAAGTGAGAATGGGTTGTATGTGTGTATGCAGACATTTTTAGGCTTTGGCAAAGCACATGTATTGCGTCACTACAATCAAACTGGCAATCCGGTCTATCTTCACCTAAAGACAACAAAGAAGAAGGTGAGGAAATAAAAACACTTTAGCAAGGAACAAGAATGTTCTGAACTTTCTAAACAAAAGCATTTAATGTTTCCTTAAAGTATTAAGTTCCATGTACTAATGCAGTCCCTCTTCACCTTCTGTAAACCTCTTATTTTTTCCCGAGTAATCGGCCAGACTTGACCTGATTTCAATATCAACAACAACAACAACATTTATTTAGAAACAGTTCATGAAATAAAAACAGCATACATTAATTACAATAACTTAAAATGGTAATATTAAATAAGAACTGTTTCAGGGATCAAAAAAAGAAGTAAAAGAACTTGTCAAATACCAACCTCTAAACAAAAACAACAAAAAAGCAACTGCATGACGAATCATTAGCTAATTTATGTGTGAACATGCTTCAAATAGTGTAAGCAAAATCAGTGTGTCATTCCAAATTAGATAGTGGGTCCCGGATGGAAGATGTTCTCCCTTGAAATTAGCTGACACAAAAATAATATGCCTGAAGATTTATGTGGGTAGTTTACCCCAAGGCTGACAGGTATTGAAACTGTATTCCCCGAATAAATGTATGTCTGAATTTTGTTTTTTAAGATAATCAAGGCGCCTGAAACAGAGGAAGAAAAGGCCAAACCAACCAGACTTGCTATTGGTAATTAGAATCTGTATTAACCAAGTTATGAGGCAAACATTCAGTATGAGAAATGTTACATGTTGATATACTGTACCTTGATCTTGGGACTTTGTAAGCTTTTGACCATTGAACATACCATAAATGATACTGTAAAGGCTAAACCTCAGCTGATGATACTTTTCACACAATCAATATGAAAAACATGGTCTTAATTACTACAGATTTTGACTGCATTACTATAAAAAAGCTCTTTCTCACCCTCAAACTCTCTTTAAAAAGTGTTATAGCCTTGGTGGATGATGATAGGATTTCATAATAATAAAACTGAATTATTTAATGTTTAATTATTAAATTTTGTGATGTATTACCATGTATTTATACATGATTTCACAATTTGACATTAGAATATTTGTAACTCTGTTAATTTTAGGTGTTGAGGGCGGTTTTGCGGGCGATGACAGTGACCAGTATGAGTACGAAGAGAGCAATTCTGTTGTGTTGCTTCCAGACTTTATCTCATTTTCACTACCAGATGCATCTCTTCCTGAAAAGGTAAGGTTGTGATACTCCCACTTTAGAGTCTGCACACCTTCATTGAGATAATTTAAAGTTGAAAACTAACATCTTGTGGTTTTTTAAAAGTCTTTACACATAAAAAAAAATAAGTAAGTGATTTTATTGTGGCCTTATGTTATTCCGGTACAAATTCAATATAGTTTAACATCTCTTCTTTATATTTATTTTATTTCAACTACAACCCACAGCGAAGAATCGCCAATTATAGGATGCCTTAAAAATATTTAGATATAAATATACATAAAAACACAGAAAATGACAATATGAATTATACAAAAACATGCAAAATTAAATAGATTTAAACACTAAAAATTTACAAACTGTTAAAAAAATATCAATAATCTTATCTGTAATAAAAATTGAATTGTAAAGGTTGGATAATCTTTGAATAAAAGCATTTTTAGTTACGTTGATTTGACGTAGAACACCTCCATTGGGAACATCCCTACCTGAGAAAACTGGCAATATATGTTTTAACACTATATGGTCAACCCATATTAAGGGAACTCTTTGTGGATCCCGAAGGTGTCTCCTTACAGTATATGAAGTTTAACAAAAACAATATTAATTCTTTTCTTTTCAGATATATTATAATCATTTCCATTGATTTATATTTTGTTTTGTTTGTGTACTGTAGGTTCAGCTAGCAGTAACTGGGATTATTTCAGCTGAATCCGCATCACGTATGGAACAGGTTGCAGCTTGGGATGGAGAGAAACGATTTATATCGAAGTTAGTTCAACATATGTTGTTGCTTAATTTCATTTATTAAGTTGTGTAGAAAATATTAGTTATTAGGGAGCTTTCGAATTTGCGGCGATCAATTGCCTCAGTAGGTCATGTCAATTTATTCAAGTTGTTTCCTTGCTGCCCACCTCAACAGAGTTGTGATAGATCCAGACAATGACATATCGATTGACCTCTTGTTGCTAGCTTGTCGGTCGTCATAAATGGAAAGCTCTTTATTCTCCCTCTTGTCCGCATATTCATAAATTCCATCTACTTTTACTATGCGAATAATGCTCAACCAATCAGCAGAGCCTAGGAATGCTTGATTTGCCTACTGGAAAACATGTTAGAAGGACACTTGCAGAGTGCAAACCTTCGCCTAGGCATATGCAAAATTAATGACTTGTTCCTATACAGCTGAAACCATTCTTTAAAATCTTATGAAAATCGGCCAATAACTTTTTGAATAATCCTACTAACTAACAAATATAGAAAGAAACGAACAGACAAACACACTCAATCTGCCACATAACTTCTCACCATTCTGGTGTAGGTAATGAAGCAGAAATTTTTCTTTTATTGCTTAACCAAACAATCAAACATACTTGCAGGCATGCTGACAATTTGAAACAGTTGGACAACGGTGTTAAGGTTCCACCGACTGGATGGAAGTGCACAAGATGTGACCTCACCCAGAATCTTTGGATAAACCTGACAGACGGAGCGATACTGTGTGGCCGTAAATATTTTGATGGAAGTGGGGGTAACAACCATGCGGTTGAATATTACAAGGAGAAGGGATTTCCTTTAGCTGTCAAGCTGGGAACCATTACACCAAATGGAGCAGGTGGGTGATTACTTTTTGTATTTGATAGACCTATCCACTTTGAATGATATTTTGTCCATTTTCATGTGTAAATTTAATATGTAATTTCAATAGTTTGATAAGATTGCAGGTCTTATCTTTTGACACATGGGTTTGGGATCACTCACACAACACACTCCTAAAACTTCCTTGAATGTGATTTACAACACTTACATTTGGTACTCTGCTACGCACCACACCACCTACAGCACACATGAATGTGTTGAGCAGTGCAATAAGACAATGCATGTTAATAATTATTAATTTTTCTCTCTTGTAAATCAATTTAACTATATAAATGGCGTTATTGTACAGAGACACAGGCATAATATTTTCATTGTCATGATTTTGAATTTAACCTTTAAATTGAAGGCTATTGTTTAATTAAAAAATAATTTTTTTAATGCTGTGTAATGTTAAGTATAATATGTGATGTATTGACAATGATATAGTATGCTGTTGTGTCTATGTTGTTTACAGCAGATATGTTTTTAATTATTTCAGATGTATTCTCTTATGATGAAGATGATATGGTGGAAGATCCCAAGTTAGCTCAACATTTATCACATTTTGGTATTAATATGATGTCCATGGAAAAGGTAAGATAATATTGATTTATCGTTTTATTAATTCACAACTCGAGGTAGGCAGCCTTGTGTGATGTACTTAGTATTATTATTAATTGGTGTTGCACTATAGTCCTTACTTGCTTGCTGTGAATTGAGTAGTACACTTACCTAATTTCTTAACGTCTCATCCAGAAGACACAGCGTTATATAGGTTCGTATTCCAACCCTCCAGTTGAATGCTCAGAAAGTGACGACAGATTCAAACTGTATTTTAGGGTTCAGCACACAACACAGCCACTGTCACCAGTTTAGCCAACTGCGCTATATGCCGTTCTCTATAATACTTGCTTGTTTTCAATAACCAGCCCAATAGATTTTTAGAGTAGAAATTGTGCTCAAATAGGCATAAACTAAGCATATGCCTACTAAGTACACAATATAACCAAATTGTGCTTACAAACACTATGTAAATCCTAATTTATGAGATACTGAAACTTTTTGTTTATAGACCGATAAAACAATGACAGAATTAGAGATTGATGCCAATATGAAAATATCAGAATGGGATGTCATCCAAGAAGCTGGAAAAAAGTTGACTCCAATGTTTGGTGCTGGGTATACTGGAATGCGTAACCTTGGCAACAGGTAAATATTGATGAAAACTATATAATACTACAATTCTGATATTGGGAGAGTTTGCAGCTTTTCAGAAGTGAACTGAAACATTTGTGTTAACATTAAACTTCCAATGTATTATTTAAGTTGCATAAAGTTATTATTTTAATAGTTATTGTCAAACGTAATTTCTTAAAGGGGGATTCTGGGTTTAAAATTGCTTTTAAATATCGTTTATTTATTAAATAAAAAATATTATAACAATATAGACATGTCAGAATGAAGAAGTAATAACGAGAAATTTAAAAAATTAAATTTCATATACATTTTAGAGTAAATTCATGGAAAGTCTGTTTTTCAGCAGCTTAGGGAAGCTCATTAATATTCATGAGATATTCACAAAATCACGTCATCAGTGGATTCCAAACTCGCGACGTCAAGCTCGTACGTTGTGTTCTCTCTCCCCTGTCAAACGACGACCACCCGATCATTGTGAAATACATTTTTTTGTAGATTTTCTAAGCTAGGCCTAAAGTGTAATAATAACAGTAGTAGCATATATTTATTTGACATTTAATGAAATACAAAATTTAGTACAGATTACGGAGTCATAAATTATACTATTTTTATACCTCGAGAATAGTACAGATCGTATATCGGCTTCACGTACTAGGCTAGGCCTAGCCTAAATCATTTTATTCATGGGTGAGAGCCATTTCTGACTAGGGATTCCATGCCACGATGGCTACGTTAAAACATTGGGGCCATCATTTGTGGGCCTAGCTAGCTAGCCTATTACTAAACGATTGGCCCATAAATAACAAAACTCAGTGGATTCCAAACCCATCCTATCAACCAAACTCCTAAACAATCGAAACCTAAAACGTTCTACAAAAATCGGCTGTAAATATTGAGGCAAAACAAGGTCCGATCGCCGTCCACACGTATGGTGTCCCGATCGTCTAATAAGTAGGCCTAAAATAGGCCTAGTTTACTCTCCAAAAGAGCGGATACTGCATCAAGCAAGTAGACCGGTAGTAGGAAAGAGACCTAGCCGATCCGGCCCAGTTAAAAATTGAGCTAGCTTGTGTAGTAGACCCTATGCGAATTGATACTACCAGGCCTTTTACTATAAGCTACACTAAAATTAGCAATACTTATGTTTACAAATATTCCAACTCTCGAGCTATATTATCTATACCATTCCGGTAGGTCGAGTCGACCTTCAATCAAATACTGTACATCGTTCATGTTGTGATTATAGACGGGGTATACTCGACCCGACCAGTTTGGTATTGTATACTGTATCTGCTTATCACGTGACAATGCCAGGCATGGGCAGAGAGAGCACGTGTATCGTCGTCTCGCTCTCCTCGCTCACAGCAGGAATGTATACGTTACGCTTCATTGATTTTGAAGGCTTTCCCTAAGTCAATGCGAAAATCGGCAAACGTAAAGTGCAAACGTAAAGTGCAAACTTATCTAATTTTTCACTGTTTTGATGGATTTTCATAGAAAATTAACTTTATATAAATGGGAAGACCGACTAAAATTACATCAGATAAGTATAATTTTACAAAAGTAATTGATATGGTTAATGATAACGAGTCGTCGGAAGATTGACCATTTCACGAATTTCCTATTCTGTAACCACTTGTTGCTGCACTTGTAATCTGGCCTCATTTCACAGCCTTCGTTCTGCTTTACTGGGCGCTTATATAAATTGAAACTTTTACCGTTCGAGAGACAAACAAATATATTTTACATTTTTTACTATTCATTTTATACCCGGAACCCCCCTTTAAATGTAGGTTTTGGGGTGTTTTCTTCTTGTTTGAAAGAAATTAATGCTCTATTTGGTTATCCGCAACGAAGTTGCAGGATAACCTCTTGTGATTGTACGAAATCATCATCATCATCATCTTTTTATTCTTCTTCTTTCTTTCTGTATGATTTTTGTGTAACGCTTTTCTCTGAAACTTGCAAACATAACATTTTGTTAACTATGTTAACATTTTGACATTTATGTAACGTCGTCAAGCGAAGCTTTTCATGATGTTTACAATTGCGCAACGTGACGTACGCGCGATTTAACGATTTTCTCGTATTTAACATATGTCGAAAACCAAATAACATTTCAACTTGAAACTTTGCAAAAGTTTAATTTATATCATGCGCTAACTTTCTGTTGAAAAAAAATTGCGTGTTTTACACAAAGTTACGCGCGCACGCGCATTTAAAATTTCAAAATGCGCGAAATTAATTTATAATCAACTTTCTACGCGTTTCATGTCGTTTTAAGCATGTCAAAAATTCCCACGCGTGCGCACCTTTTTACGTGTGCGGTGCGCACGTAGCATTGAAAACGTATTTTTTTCGCGTGATTTATGTTTTTCCAGCCTTTTCATGTAATTTTACCAAATTTTTAACAATTTCGACTTAAAGATACGTCATACGAGCACGTCGAATTGGACAATTTGCGCGCGTTTTTTATGAAAAGGTTAAAAAATTCGTTTAAAATATGCCTTTTTTTAAACAGTCGTAATTTCTAAACTAGACGGTCAAATTTTTGTGGATGACATATTCTGGAAGTAGATGAGTTGTAGATATCGGATCAGGTATTAATATGGCTAACCGGACATTGTGACGTCATCGTATGGCCACGCGAATATAAAATTTAGGATTTTTGTATCTTTCGTCATAGCTCATCACATTGAATAGAGCGCATCTCCACTTATCCGTTTTCCATTTTCATCCCGATTTTGATATTGTCTAGATCAATCAACTATCTTTCGCATGAGTTAAAAATATTTTAATTTTTTTGACGTCATCATGCCTAAAAATTTAAATCACGTATGGCATCAATTTCATCTTTACAGTAAATTTTAATCTGTTATAGCTCGTAAGAATAGAATGTGATAATCACGATTACAACTTTTTCTGGAAGCTATTGGATTGCAGATATGAAATTATGTAAAAATGTTGCCAATCGGATGTTGTGACGTCATCATATGGCCAGTTAAATAAAAAAGGTCGTATTTTCATCTTTTGCGTCATAATTCATTACATTTAAAAGAGCGCGCATCAATATTTAACGTATTCAAATTTCTTCTACACGCTAATACGTTGTTGCTGAGATAATTTCCTTTCGGAATTGCTACCTTCGCGTTTCATTTTAAAACCGTCAACATGTTAAAAATTGCAATAAATAGCGGGTCCCGTAATTTCACCTATTCTACACTGTATGTGATATGGATACAGATTATACTGTGTATACTGTATATGAATTTAAATAATAAAATTCAGCAATAACAACAGATCATATTCTTCAGTTCAGGTCATAATGCCAACGTGAACACTTCCTTTTGTCCTCAACCTATCCCCTTAATGTTAATGTTGCACCACTTGCGCGGCGGATAACCAAACTCGTCAAAGTGACGAGTTACATGTCTAGTTTAAATTACAATATTGACATTTATTTACTTTTCAGCTGTTATTTAAATTCAGTTATGCAAGTTTTATTCACCATCCCAGACTTTGTAGATAGGTAAGTAAAAGTGTTTGAAAGTAGTGTGTTCATAGCACATATAGTATATGTCACTAACATTTGTATTAATTTTCCTTTTTCTTTTCAAAATATTTCCTTTTTAGAAGGATGATAGGTACAGAGAGTATTGATTTAATTATTTTGACATTATAATATAGTGTACAAACTATAGTACAGTTTGTATTTTAGTCCAGACATAGTTGAAGGTAAGCTGGGTAGGTGATAGAAAGTTTAGTTGTGAAAACACCTCATGCTAAGCAGATCAACTTTGTGAAAGGTTGTAAAACTGTGTGGACAAACTTTAGGTTGGGTTGAAAAAACAGTGTGAAGAATTTTAGGCTGTTTAGAAGACCATGAGACAGTTTGGCTAGGTAGAAACATTTTAGGCTATTATGGAAGAGAAGGGTAGGCGATACTGCCCCACCACTGCCTAGCTAAGTTGTGGCACTTGCTAAATCAATATTTGTTTGTCTTACAGATATCCTAAAAACATAGAAACTATATACTCAGAATGTAGAAACAGTCCTGCTTCAGATTTGACAGTGCAAATGTGAGTATGCTGTTTTAATTTTGATTCTTTGATAAGAAGAAAGTCCTCCATTTCCCAAAGACTTGTAATAGCAGAGGCAGATTTAGAGGGAGCACATCAGGCATGCTGAATGCACCCTGAATATTAGACACTGTTAATGTAGAGCGTCTTGTGAACAGATTAATTGCCACTTTTTAGAGCAGAAACTGAAATCACTTATATTTATCCTTGGCAATATGGCTAAATTGAGAATAAAAAGAGAGTGTATACTTCTTACATGAATATCAAATATTGTATCTACAGTAGCTATGAAATAAAATATAGCGGAAATCAACATTTATTCAAAATTTTATATGGATCTGTGCTGTATGCGTAATAAAGTGTCATTTCATTCCATCACACCATCACGGTATCAGGGTTTCAGGACCTGAGCACACCTAAAGCTGTACCTACACTGTTGCTAATACAAGGCTAGGTACAACCAAGGACTTTTACCATGAAAAACTGGCTCATTTGTGCCCTTCATCTAATAATCTGCTTTTGTTATGCTAATGAGAAAGATAATCCCAATCTGCACATGCTCAGACATAACTTTAAAGATGTATTGTCCCCCAAAAACATGAAAAATGAAGATTAATTAAATCAGACTTTGAATAGGTTATTTTGTAGTTTTAATAAAGTTAATCACATCCATAGAAAGAAAAACGAAAAAAATAATGTTTTCACTTATAAAATAACATGATAAATGGTTAAATTCAACCAAAAATCCATTGGCTGGCAGTCAATTTGACCATTTTTTGCTTTAAATTCAAGTTTTTTCATGTATATAAATTTTTTTTCGATCCAATTTTTGGTCGAAGTCAATAACTATTATGTGACATTAACATGGCATATTCAACAAAAAAAATGTTAAAAAATTATTTTTCAGGGGGACAATACATCTTTAATATGTAGGGTTTGTGCATTTATTAAGATTTTTTGTCGCTGACATATTATAACATATGTAGTTTTACTTTTATTTATTTCAACATTCTTCTAACGAGGAAACGCATTCCATTTCAGGGCAAAATTAGGCCATGGCTTGTTATCGGGTGACTATTCAAAAGAGACTCCACTTGAAGATGGGGAAGATGAAGCTAAAGAAAAGGTGAGAAACAATTAATAAAAATGGGCTTATAAAATTGAACTGTTTACAAGGTGGGCTTATTCCCAAACCTGTACATTAAATATCTTATTTTTGTCACACAGTGTCAAGTGGGCATTGCTCCAAGGATGTTCAAGGCTCTGATTGGCCGAGGACATCCAGAATTTTCAACCAATAGGCAACAAGATGCTCAAGAGTTTTTGCTACATGTCTTTAATTTAATTGAGGTAAGGACACATCTGATTTTTTGAGTGAACAGATATGAAAAATTATATCTGCCGAAATTACATTTTGATTATTTCTTTTAAGCGGAACACGAGAGGAACAAACAACCCCTGTGATAGTTTTAAAATGCAGCTAGAAGATCGAATAGAGTGCACACAGTCTCAACAAGTACGATACACAACACGTTTTGATTATATCCTGTCAGTACCGATACCACTTGAAGCTGCTACAAATGCAGGTAAATAATTTCTTAGACACTGCAGCATGTATGAAATAAATTTAAGTACAGTACAATACTTTTAATTTACGAACAATTAAATGACAATGGTCAGGAAAACTTTGTTAAAAATGAAGGTAAACAATTTGTTAAATTACTTACTGTGTGAAATGAATTTAACATGTAAGCACGCCGAGCTACAGCTCACTATGTCGGTCGATAACACTTTGAGCAAGCGACTGCAGCCATCTATATGCCTTTTTATTTGTTAGACAGCTGTTCCAAGACAAAACAACATAACTACAAACTGATACTTTTTTAGAAAAATTGAATTATTATTAGCGTAAATATGTAAAATTTTGCATAATATTTATATTGAAATAAAATTTAATAATTTAAAAAATGTTATCAAAAGTTATTGCCACTTTTAACAGATGCTGTTTTGTCATTGAAATGGCATAGAGTTCACAAAAACATTTTCAGTACTTAAAATCATACAAAAAAATACTTTTTATTATTAATTAATCCTTAAATGTTTCAATTACATTTTCAGATGAATTTGCCGCTTATGAAGTTAAGAAAAAAGAATTAGAAGCCAATAAACAGTGCATTGACCCAAAGGAAATTGTGAGGTTAAAAATTCCATTCAAAGCTTGCCTTGATAAAATGACACAACCAGAAATCGTTGATGATTTTTATAGCTCGGCTCTTAAAGCAAGATCTACTGCAAAAAAGTAAGCATTTATATTCTAAGTTAAATTCTAAATAAATAGTCTACACTTAGTTCATGTGTCACAATGTTTATTTAATATTACAGTAAACATAATTATTAAAATTAATAATATTGTAGTGTTCCAACGCTCATGTCCTTAGCTCAAATCAGTATGTCTGGGAATTTCCGGTTCTGTTACATGTTTGTCTAAAGGCTTAAATATATTCTGTTTAATGACATTTTATATTTTAATAATCTTTGTTTCTTCCAACAGAACCACAAAATTAGCATCATTTCCAGATTACCTTTTGATACAGCTTAGGAAGTTTACATTAGGTGATGACTGGGTGCCAAAGAAACTAGGTCAGTTAACAAACACTCTTTAATTAGGCAACTAGTAAACCTAATAACCTATAATCTTCAAGTCTAATATTTGTATCCAGGAGGTTTATTGATAAATGTAAAGGCCAATTTACACAACCGAGCAGTAATGATAATTGGAAAACCGCATTGAATCTGTAATTATCCTCAGCAGGTTTCCTCTCAATTGCCCATTGTGTAAATGGTTATTCTATTTTCAGTTTTCTGCTTACCGTTATTGCTTGTCTGTGTAAATTGGCCTCAAGTGCAAACAGAACTGAGAGTCCTTCCATAAATATCTAGTTCTACTCTTTCACTGAGTACTGTACACATTCTGCCAAATGTAATTAAACGTTGAGAAGCATTGACTGTCTTACACATAATTATTTACATTTTGTTAATAGATGTGTCAGTTGATATGCCAGATGACCTTGATTTGACCTCAATACGTGGTGTAGGTTTGCAACCTGGTGAAGTTGAGTTACCTGAAGGCGATAAACCAGAGCCTAGTAAGTTTATTAATTGCAAAGATTCTTAGGTTAGAAATTGTGACATAATTTGAAGGTAGATATGGTACAAGATACTGGTGGTGGTGTGGTTGTGACCAAACAATGGTTGTGGTGAGTTTATTGATTTAGTTTAGAGGTACAGTAGAATGGAACAGTAGTGATGGGTATAATGCTGTGTGTGCTGATAAAACTAATGGTTGTGGTGCGGTTATTGAGTTAGGTGGTATAATGGTAGTGACAGGTATAATCGTACAAGATACTGATGGTGATTACCAAAGGATGGTTATAATGAGATATTTTATTTAGAAGTGGTATGGTAGTGACAGGTATGGTACAAGATACTGGTGATGATGACCATAATATGGTTGTGGTGAGGTTATTGATTTACTTTAGAGGTGTCATTGGTAGTAACAGGTGTGGTACCAGACACTGGTGTTGGTAACTTACAGATGTTCAAACTGATTGTGAAAGTGAAACTTATAGTTCTGGTGAGGATTTACCATAGTTTAGAGGTGTTGTAGTGGTGATGGGTATGGTACAATCTGGTTGTGGTAACCAATGGTTGTGGTGAGTTTACTAATTTTGTTTAGAGGTTGTGATTGTAGTGATACAGTATCAAGATACTGGTTTGGTGACCAAAGCAATGGTTGCGAGGATGTCAATGGGTGTAGAAGTGCAGATGATATTAAGTTGGTGGTTGTTATGTTAGTGGCAATTGGAAAAATAGTTATATAAAAATGGATAACCACTAAATTTAATTTGTGAATGTTTGTATTACAGAAATAGAGATAAATGAAGAGTTTGTGGTGCAATTAGTGTCAATGGGATTTGACTATGAAGGGTGCAAGAAGGCTGTGTATCATACAAAGAATCAAGGTGTAGAGCCAGCTATGAACTGGGTACTTGAACACATGGCAGATCCTGGTATGTATACTATTAATGGGACACTTCCGGGACCCAACAAAGGGTCCCTTGAATAGAATGGCGTGGTGTTTGAGGAGAAATTTCTCCTAGACATAGCTTAAGGAAGGGGTCAGTCATACTGTATGTTATAACTGTGACAGATCCAGAGAGGTTTTTTTTTCAGATTTCAGATTTTGATGTTAGCCCAAAAATGCTGATTCCCAGCACTTTTTATAAATGAGCTTCTGTTTTATTCAGATTTTGCAACACCCCTTCAACTAGGAGGAGCAAAGAAAAAAGATGATAGTGGATTCACAGCAAGCGCAGAGGGTATTATGATGATAGAATCAATGGGATTTACGAGGGAACAGGCCACCAAAGCACTCAAAGCTACTGTAAGTTACCATATTGTACACACTTGCCCCATTGGCTAGTACTGTCAGGGAAAAATTTCATTTGAAAATTTTGTTTAGCAAAATTGCTAATCAAACTGATTTTTTAGTCAAGAAAGATAGTTTTGTATTGTATTTTTTGCTACACAATTGTAGAAATGTGTAGCAAAAAGGTTGTTTTGTATAGCTTTTTGCTATGCTACACTGGCGAAATTATTCCCTGACTGTACTTACCTACAGTATGTGCCTAGCCCATTAGCTACAAAGAATTATATGTTTGTAGCCCAGAGTAAGATTTACATGGGAACAGGCCGTCAAGGTACTCCAAACTACTTTAATTTATCTATAATAATGTTTAGCCCATTAGTTACGAAGAATATTAGGTTTTGTACAGTAGCCCAGAGAGAAGTTTGCATTGAACATACCGAAGTGCTTAAATCTGTAAGTTATCATTAACCCACTAGCCTTGAGCTGGTAACATAGCCCATTTATTTATTTTTTGAAGATACATTTATAGAGCAACAAGGTTGAATGAAAGTTAATTTAATTATTTTTAGAGTAATAATGTTGAGCGTGCAGCTGATTGGATATTCAGCCATCTGGATGAGTTGAACTCTGAACCCATGGAAACAGGTGAAGCTGCTGGGGCATCAGATCAACCTGCAGTTAGAGATGGATCAGGGAGTAAGTAAAACCACAAATAAACTAACCCTGCACCCTGCTATGCTTTACTCTGCTCAGACTTCAATAAGTCTTCAAACATGTCAAGGCTCTTGTAAATTCCAACCAAGACAATCCCTGTATTGCCTCAATCTGCCATGACTTGCTAAGTCTCAACATTTTAAGCCTAACCCTATCAATCCCTTTATTGCCCTATCCAAATATCAATCTGTCGAGCCTTTGCCTAACCTGGTCTTGCCAAGCCTCAACTCTGTCAAGTCTCGTGGCACACCCTCCCAGGGAATCACCCTTCCAGGCCATGGATGCATCAGACCAAACTCTGTCAAGCCCAACTTTGCTAATCTACTGTCAAAGAAAAAAATACCATTCTGTTAAGTCTTGCTACAGTGTGGCTTTCTCCAGGTTATTACTTGTTTTTATTTTAATCAGAATACAAGTTGGTCGCATTTATAAGTCACATGGGAACTTCAACATCATGTGGTCACTACGTCTGTCATATCAAGAAAGATGGAAGGTTAGTAATTATACACAACACATTGTTGACTTATAATAGTAGGTTTCTTTTCGACTTTCCTAATGTTATCTTTAACTTTTTTACTTATGAATACAGGGACAATGTTTTTGTTTATCTTGTGACTTAGTTGGCATAGTTGTCGCTTGACGGAGTTCGCAGATTTCTGATCTTTGAATGGCAGGATGATTCGCAGGATGATTCAAAGATCAGAAATCTGCGAACTCCGTCAATTATGTTATTGTGTATAAATTTAAATGTGACTTGTGCGATGCAAGTTATGTTGGATATACATGCCGACACCTCTACCAACGCATTGTTGAACATAGTAGATGCTTACATGCCGAAACTTTCCCTCTTACCACTCTACCCGTCAAATGATGCTTTAGACGGGTACTCTAACCAGGTTTTGCCTGAGACTAATCGATCTAATCGCATTAAACATCAAAAGCCTAGGCCGCGCGACCTTACGAAGTGGCAATAAATCACTGGGATAATGTGTCCGATCAAATTTCTCCCTCATGGTCAAATGAAGTGACTGAATGTTTGAAAATGTGTTTTTCTATAAAATAATAATAATACCATTTGTTTAACCATGAATAAAAAGAAAAAGTAATATAACAGCAATTTCAAATCGTAAAAATTGATTAATTCTACGCGAAGTTAGAATTCGTTGAAAAATCACGATTTCCAGGCTGTGGAGAAAATCGAGCCGGCCAGAGACGACACACGAGGTCTTGGCGTATGAATATTTTACAAGCGTGGTACAGTGATTTGTTTTTGAATTATCATATAATATTTATGATAAAATGTGTTTAAAAACAATACTGTATGTAGTTTTTAATACCTTTAAGATGTATTAAAATATAATATAGAACAATTAATTGTGTTTATAGTAATATACGTCACTACTTTATTGTAGCGTAGGTATTATGTTGGTACAAAAACAATGTCGTCATCATATAAACAAACAAACGAGGGGTCGCGATGAGCTTTCCATGTACAGTATTTTGAAAATAACGCCGAAAGCCGGCCAAGACGATGGTCATTTATGTTTTGGTTCGCCTAGGGGTAGGACATGAGTTGCTAATTTTTAAAAACAACAATGGCAGAAAATATAAGTGTTGGCAGTCGAATACAAGCCATCGACATTTTAGGAAGATGGGAAAACGGACGCGTACTCTCTTGTGAAGTGCCTAGGCCTAGTACAAGTAGTAGTAGCAGCAGCACTACTACTACGCTAGTGTCATTTACAGGCTGGTCATCAAAATGGAACAGAGAGGTGTTACCCCATCAAATAAGAAAACCAGTTGAACCATTCGCTAAACGTAAGTAAATACGATCGTTCAATATTGATTTATTACATTGCACAACGGATTTTCCCAAGAAAATATGTTTTTGCCAAGGCTAGGCCTAGTAGTAATTGTGCTTGTGAGGGTTTGTGAGTCGAAGCATCCATATAAAATGACATGCTAATTTAGGCTAAGCCTAGCCCTAGCCTAGGTATACTCACTCGCTCGAGTATGTGTGGCGTAAACAAAAACTTATTTAACACATTTTGTTATTAATATTTGTAACTTAAAACACTTTCTAATCCGATATTTAACCTAGGCCTAGTAGGGGTTCCACGTATGGACTACCATGTATCTCCGTTAGATGTTCGTAGGCTACGATATGATGGATTAAAATAGTACATAATTACAATCGACCTTAGCCAACAAGGCCGGCCAAGCCTATAATACCGATCGTGCATTTCATGCAGAGAAGTCGTTTCGTCCTAGTTAGATAAGATAGAGTGACTATTGACATGAAGAGATATTTTTTAGAGAAGGCTTTGGTATTTGTTTAGTTATTATTAAATAATATAATAAATTTATGATATCTTTAATATATTCTTTATCTTAATGTACAATTAGCGACACCCAATAATAGCTACTACAGTAACTCTCTTATCTCACAAGTGTTTATAATTTTTATGGAAATGGAATTCTGCCTGTTCATGTTTTTTAATATTTAATTTAGGCATAAAATTAGTGCAAATAAATTGTTTATAATATTAATTTGTATTTTAATTTCTCAGGGCTACCAGAAAATTCTAGACGAATTTGCCAAAAATCTAGTAAACAACAACTTTCTCTTCTACAAACTTTGACATCTGAGGACAAAGTTATTGTACATGGAACGTCGGTACAAGTAAAAGAAGTGGATAAGTTCACGCATTCTTTAATTGTGGTTACTGAAGGTGGTGAATGCCAAAAGATTAACATAACGGATATAGAAATAGAAAATGAAAAGGATGCAACAGGTATTTATTTTTTGTCATTAAAATTGGATTGTTTTCAATTTTTCTGTAATTCAGAAAATGAATTTTAATTATGCACTTTTTTTTCTTATTATTTTTGTGTTTTATAATATTGGAATTTGCTGATAAAAATAAATGTGTGTTTTACAGTTTCAATATCCTGTTGATATATTTGTAACTTAAATAATTATTTTACTGCAAAAATGGTTAGGCAACCACAACATAATTGCTTACATACAGTATTATGTAATATCTATTAAACAATAGATCAAAGAGTTAATTCTTGATTTGATGTAAAATCAATTACTGTCAATCTAAGACTATTTTGCAATGTTTACCCTACATAAGCAAAGTTCAACCCACTGATAATAATGTGATTTTGCATTCAATCATTATTGAATTTACTGGTACATTGTTTATTGGAAGGGAAGTAGTGAATAACTATTATTTTGTTGTCCTAATATGCTTGCTTGTGCTAAATTAATTTGTGTAGAAAGTTTAATTTTGAAGCATAATGGCTTAAATTGTTTGGATAATAATTGTCTGAATGACTAGACTAATAAGAATTCTGTAACCATTATTTAAATAATATAATTTATACATGTATTATATAAAATATTAAAAGTTTGATAATTAAAAAAGCAAACTAACATTTTAAATATTTTATTTTAGACACACAGGTTGTCCGGAAAACAAAGAAACAAAAGACTTGTGCAGTTGTTTATGAGCCACAGAATAAAGATGTTCAAACAGATTTATGGGTAAGTCTTAAACAGAAATATATTTTTTTAATAATTGTAATTATTCCTGATGATGATAAAATAAAGATCAAAACATTTTAATTAAGAATATTAGGATTAATATTATTATGCACTTTTTATACATTATTTTTTTGTTTTATAATATTAGAATTTGCTGATAAAAAAATAAATGTGTGTATTACAGTTTCAATATCCTGTTAATAATTATATTTGTAACTTAAATAATTATTTTACTGCAAAAATCATGACATAATTGCTTACATATTACTGTATGTAATATCTATTAAACAATAGATCAAAGAGTTAAGTCTTGATTTAAAAAATCAATTACTGTCAATCTAAGACTAATTTGCAATGTTTACCCTACATAAGCAAAGGTCAATCCACCGATAATAATGGATGTGCATTGGAAGGAAGTAAACTGTTATTTTAAAATTGTACATAAATGAGTGATTTTTTTTCTTGCTTTTGTCCAGTTACCAGCATCTGTGGAGTCCAATGACTCATGCGTTGATGAAATGCTTGGATTTGAAGTTGGGGAAATATACAAGGTAAAATTACTTTTAAGAATATATAATCTGCTCTAAAAAAATTGAAAATAAGCCTCAAAATTGCAAAAATGTAAAAGTGTGCTTGTTTAGAAATAACTAGAAATTACCATTACATTAACAAAATATAATTTTTTTTTTTCAGATGAAGGGTAGTGACACAATTTTAGCAATAACAAAACTGGATCTATTCAACAGGCAAATCCAAGGTAATCTAATAATCAATGATGTGCTGGATCATCAATCAACCGTCATTGCTCCAGTTGACAGGTTAGAGAAAAAAGTACAACTAAATGTTTCAGCAACTGACAAACATTTTTTAAATGATGTAAAAATATCAGCAAAGCAACAAATGCTGAATAACCTCAATAATATCAGTTATCGTATTCAGTATCGAAAGATACAAGTGACAGGTTTGCTCAAATCAGAGGTTAAAACCATTTTAAACCGAAGAATTAGAGCCATGAATAATTTTAATTTAGGTCCTATTACGCCTGATGTTGACTGTAAAATGTTTAATTTTGATTTTGCCAAGGGAAATACATCTGTTAAGTATAACTACAAAAACCAAAATCTTAATGCTCTAGATGAAGTTCTGGGAAGTTCCTGGGACATAGAATCATTTGATAATGGTGTAATGTATGTAACCTGTTTATCAATACACTTAAATAAAAGAAAATACCTTGTAGGTTCAGTGGCTGTTGCCCATCATCATGGTCCTTTAGCACCAAATAGCTTTTACAGGGATCAACTAAGTCACCATATGACAGTTGTAAGTAAGTGTGTGGCAGAATAAACTCTAAAATAAAGCAATCTATCAAAAATCTTTTTATTTATGAAACTGGTGTAGATTGGCTGCCAACACTTATAATTTCTGTCATGTTGTGCTTAGTTTCATAATATAATGGATAAGGTTATACATTTTTCTAATGGATTGTTATGCAAGAAACACCATCATGGTGCTTCTTGTAGTGTTGATTGCCTTTTAGAAATCTTTTATTGGGGTGTATTTCCATACACAAAAAAATTGTTTTTTAATCATCCTCTTCTTCTTAGGTTATTAAGTGTTTGTCAATTAAGAAAAACGTTTCCACTATCCGCTCCACTACCTTGTAATATTCGTGAGCCAGTATGGGATTGGCTAGTAGACAATTTGCCAAATGGATTTGGACCAAAAGGAACAAATCATGCCGAAATCATTCAGGCCTTCGATTGTTTAACTGATACATCATTTCTCACAACATTTGCAAGCAAACAACAATGTCAAAATTGTAGTAGTACAATTAACATTACCTCGCAATGCAATCCAGTTTTTCTTTATTCTCAAAGTTTTAATGAAAAGTATCCGAGACAGTTCAGTAGTTGTGTTGAGAAGCTAATAAAGCAATCTTTATCACATCGGGTAAGAGATTGCTTTAACTGTAATTCATGTAACAAACAAATCCTAGAACTTAAAGGACAGTGTCTAATGCCTGAATTCCTTATACTAAATCTGGGACTAAAGGAATGGCAAAACTGCCAAAAGCCACCAGTAGTTGTGCCGGAGACAACAAATATACACGGTTCTAATTACATTTTAACATCAGCAGTTCAAATGGAACCAGGCCACTTCATCTCAATATGTAAAACAACTGCAGGATATTCTGTTATCAATGATATGTCTAAATCTATTGTAACTTACAATACCTTCGCAGCTGCGGCAAATAGAAATCCACAAATTCTTGGTACCTCTGAACCTATTGCTAGTTCAGATGGCATTGGTCAAAAGGGAGGAATTCATATGCTTGTTTATGCAAAGCTTTCTACAAATCACCTACCTGCTTTTGTATTTAAACCTAAAAATAAAGTAGAAGAAAATTTATCAGGGAATGTACAAAAAGATAAAGGCCATATGACAGATCTAAACGATAATTTACAATCAACAAATGACTCTATTACTAGCCCATTATCTGATACATGCACTCCTAAAATTGTGAAAAAAAGAAGTATTAGTCCAACAAGTCAAAAAACAAACATACAAACAAAAAAAGTTAAGCAAGGAAAAGAAAACAAAAATGTGTGTAGCAGCACTCCTCTATCTACTAGGATGAGCAAACCAGCAAAAAGAGACATTTTAAAAGACATTAAAGTGCCCGTCTTTGACAGTGTCGCTAACATTAAAGTTGATAAAATTAAAAAATCTTCTCCAAAGTTGATTGGCATACAAATTCCAAAAAACAGCATTGTAGAAATTGGCTTTAAAACAATTTGTTCGAAAGACTTGCCATTCACACTGTATAAGTCTCGTGTATTTTTTAGTTGTCCAGAAACCTTTCAGTTGTTAGGACAAACAAAGGAAATATCCCGTCAGGGATATGCTAAACATGACAGAATATTGGAGGCAAATGGGCTCAATCCAACCGAGTTGTTTCTTTCACATGGACGACAGAGAAAATGGATAGACAAAGAAGCATTAATGGTAATTTTAAAGCATTGCTCTTTCAAAAGGCAGAATCTAATTAATCTGATTAAGACAGAGTTACAAGATAAATTTAAAAAGACAAGATTTTCGGAAAGAAATGAATCGGTCACTGTGAACTGTAACACTAAAAGTTCCCTGTCAGATGAAAAAATAGTGTTTCATAATTGTACAAGTAATACACAACAAAACAAGGCAAGTAACGTAGCAAAAATGTCTGAAAAAAATGAATCGGTCACTGTGAACTGTAACACCAAAAGTTCCCTATTAGATGATTCTGAAAAAATAATGTACGATAATTGTACAAGTAATAGTATTACGCAACAAACTACTACCAGTATTGGAAAAAAGCATTCTAAAAAAAATGACGCAACTGTGAACTCTAAAACTAGAAGTTCCCTATTAGATGAAAAAATAATGTATGATAATTGTGCAAGTAATAGTAATACGCAACAAGGTACTCGTAACGTGGGAGAAATGTCCCCAGAAAAAGACTCCGTCACTGTGACCTCAAAAACCAAAATTCCACTAAAGGCTGAAGTTGAAAAGTGTCAAGTGAACACCAAAAACAAGCCGGATATATCTGAAACAAATTATTCTGTTACTGAAAAATCAAAAAATAAATGTACAATAACAGAAAACCAAACTTGTAACTTACCAAATATGACAAAAATAAATAGTCCTATAATTACAAGAGTCTCAGACGATAAAATCTGCCAGATGAAAAATACCGAGGTTATAAATTGCTCAAAAAATGTTGATATTACAACAAAAGAAATCAAGACCAGTAGATTGCCAAATGTGTCAGAAAAAAATTTCTCATCTACTTGGCCTATAAATGTTGGGACATTAATCATTAATGGAAATAATGTGAGATATGCATTAAACATGGATAAAAATGATATTTATTTATCAACAGATGACATATTTTCTGCTGTAGGTTTACTTAAGCATGTCAAAAAGGAAGGCTTTAAAACAATTGATCGACATCTTCTAAATGAAGGGCTTGACCCAAAATCTTGTTTTACACTCAATGGTATAAAACGAAATTATATTACTGTACATGCTGTTTACGTTTTAATATCATCCTTCTCAAGTAAAACAATTTCTGTTGACAAAAAAAAGTCACTGTGCACTGATTTAGTACTAACATTACAAAATGTTGTAATTAAACTGTTAAACAGCAATAAGCCAAAAGAAAATGATGGTATGCTGCAAATTAACAGCAAAGAGAAACTACTGGAGTGCTTGTCGAGCATGATCAGTTGTACGAAAGCTAAAAATCACCAACAATTTACAGCTGATGATATTACTACATCACTGTATAGAGCAACAATTCAATCTAAAAAAGGTTCTAAAATAGTTAGAGAAACTGTAACAAATTTGTATTCAGCAATAAATCCTCTATATGCTGAAGATATAATTCATTGCCGTGAAAACTTCAGTGGTGTAAGATTGTTTCATAGGCTACGCAAATTACTTCCTGGCATTTTACCATCTAACAGAAATATTTTGGAAACATCTGCAAAATTAAATCAAAGCATGAGAGCAGTTTTATGTCCTCGTAGAACATCAACAGGATGGTACATTGATCCTGTTCGATTGGTTGAAATATTATTATTTAGATATCCTTTTTTAGAAAATAAATTGCACATCAAAATACAAGGTGATGCAGCAAAGATGGGTGGTCGTCATGTAACATATATAGGGATATCCTTTATCAACCATGAATTTAAACTACAAAATCTTTCTTATCAAAACCCCAAAGAGATATATCCTGTCGCATTGTTTTATGAAAGCGATAGCCGTGATAATTTAGAGGAAAATTTGAAACACCCCTTCATGAATCGGTTATTAAATATTTCACATCCAAATTCACAATTTTACTTGGGTGGCGATGAAATGTTCATCCAAAGTATTCTTGATGATGAGTCCGTATTAGGACCAACCACAGAATCCGGATGGAACATCTACCACAAATGTGATAAACAATCAAAAAAAGATGTGTCAAACAATGGAATGAGAACGGATTTAGATGTCCCTATGGATCGTGTACATCCATCTAACCTACTGTCAGATATACCATTAGCTCGGGTATTTCCATGTATTCTACACTGGATCTCGCGATGCACAGAAAAACTTCTAACAATTGAGGTGGAACAAATTATCTCACTAGGAAATAAGTTATCGCAAGGCAACAAAAACAGTACAAATTTTGAAGACCTCTTACGGAATTTAGAATCTAATATTACTTTAAGAGGGTTGCCTAATTTTCGAATTTCTCTAGATAAAAATGGGAAGGTAGAGAAAATATCTCTTAATAAAGATCATGCATTAACAATATTATGTCCAAACCCTCCTGGAAAACAAACTTACCAACATGTGTTAGAAAATGTAGTTCCTAAAAATAAAATTACTAATCCTCTACCATTCAATATTAGACAGTTTTTGAAATTAGATTATGATTTTACAGAACTTGAGTGCGTGAAAATGATTTGGCAAAGTTTGTACACGATGTTTGAAATTTTACAAAAGGAACCCAAGCCACAAATTAAACAAGATTGTATAGAAGGAACTTTAAAGCCTTGTGATTATGTATGGGGATATACAGAGCTACAAAAAAGTACATACAAATTTCATGCAGAAAGGTTGTACCAGCTTGTAACGATCCGTTATGGCTGGAAAAACATTACACCATACATGATTAAATTCATTGACTATGGCCTAAGATTTATGTCAAATGATGGTGATTTTCCGTTGTCAAGATTTTCCACTGAAGGAGGCGAGCATAGCCATTACGACAGGAATTGCTTTTATTTTCACCATACTACAAGGAATGGAGGAAAAAGTAATTTTGACCCTAATTTTGCTCAATTTAATACAACATGGAAACGGTTATCTTATGAAATTTTAAATTGTACCAATGACGAGGCCAAAAAATCTTTTAAAGAGTATGTTGCTATGCATGAAGCAGCATCTAAAATACAGCGTTGTTTTAGATTATTTAATGTAAAAAACAACTTGAAAAAATTAGGTTTTATTCAAAGTCCGCAAACAAAACAAGAAAAGTCAAATAACTTATCATGTCTATCTAATTTGGTGGCTAAGAACACACAAGAAGTTGATTGTCAGAATAAAATCTTTTCTGGCAAGACTTTCATTTTAATTGGAAATGTTCCTAAGTATAAAGGAGAAAAAATGACACAGCCAAAAATAACCAAATTAATTTTAGATAATGGTGGAAAAGTACGGAAAAGTCTCCCCGGAACTGCCAAGGGAAATTCCACAAAAAAGTTCATAATTTTAGCTACTCTCTCAGAAGGCAAAAATGTTGCCAGTGTTATAAAGAATGCTCTGAGAAAACATTGTAAAGTAGTAGACTATAGCTATGTGTACAAGTCAATAGACTTGGATAATTTAGAAATGTTTTCTGCTCATCAATCCCCACTTATTAAACAAATAAAGTCTAAAATTTCTGTTCTACCAACTCTTAACCAAGTACATTTTAAAAAGAATTTTCGAATGATTTCAATGCTAAAAGGGCCACGTAAAACCAAACCTTGTAGGAAAGATGTGTTGATGACCTGTGCAAAAAATGTTGCAGTGTTTTATGGTAATTTAAAAAGGAAAGAATTTTGCAAGCTTAACAAAAACTTAACGTTCAGAGAATCTCGTGGCATATTTGTAAAGCATATTAAAGAGTACTCTACATTAAATATTGTAGAAAAAGATAGGTACGTACAAATGTGGTTAAATAAGAAAAATGAAAAAAATAACCAGGCAAAAAGAATACAGGCACTTAAAGCTTACAATTGCCCACAAACACCACATTTTAAAGTTGTTGGAAACTGGAAAAAAACATCATCATAATTGTACACAATATAGTCAAACATTTAAATTTTAAGTCAAATGTTGATATGAATCACTTTCAAAGATAAATCATTTTTCTGTGCAGTACTTCAATGAGAGTACAGTATTCAATGATTTCTAAAATCAAATTTGGTTACATTTACCATACTGTATATCAATGGCTTTAAGAATATAATGGGGTACTGAGTGGAAATGAGTTTCTTTAAAGGCAAGCTGATAAATATTGTGTTAGTGTCTTTTTTGTATGTAACAGTTATATATTTAAAGTAAATTTACAGTAGGCCGTACTTGCTTTTTGTACCGTGTTAATGCAATGGATAATGCCTTTAAACTGGAATAATGGTTATGATGGTTGATTATTTATTTTTCATTGATTTTAATATTATACAGTAGTACAGTTTTTTTTAATCATTTTGTTGTACAGCTATTGTGTAATGTGTAAATAAACAGTAGTTCATTTTTTTTAATTTGACAGTAGGCCTACAGTTTTATGTATCCCATAAATAAATCCTATTACTGATTTCTAATATAAATCAAATGTTGTTATATCAAATCAATGACTTTACCCAATAATGGGATACACAGTTCATCATAGTGGTATTGAATTTCTTTAAAGGCAAGCTGATAAATATTGTTTTGTTTTTTGTATGTAACAGTTATAAAGTAAATTTACAGTATGAAGCTTTTTTACCATGTTAATGGATAATGCCTTTAAACTGGACATAGTAATTGTTATGGTTGATTATTTTCCAGTGACTTTAATGTTTTTACAGGTTTTTATCATGTTGTTGTACAGCTATTGTGTAATAGGGAGTAAAAAGAATTTTCTTTTTTTAAATTTGACAGTACAGTTTTATGCATCCTATTTACTTGTTAACTGATAAAATAAATACAAACAACATAAAATAGTGAATTTTAGATTTGTTTCTTAAAAAAATAATTTGCATGGTATTTACTTTGCAGTAGTAGGCCTAATTGGTGAAAGCTACTCAAATATTTCTATTAGATGATGCATTTCATTTGTAAAAAATATGTTGTTTAATGAATAAATATTTGGATATTATATTCGTTTCAGTTCTATTTTGTTGAGTGTTTTGGTTGCTGCCTTTTTTTTAATGTTCAGTAAAAAAGATCACAGGAAATACCTAGATAGCTTACATGCTTTAATCCATTTAGCATTTAATGAGGTCACATGCTGAGTAAAGTCATTAGGCTGTCACTATCAAGGTCAGGCGAAACCTGGTTCAAAAGTTAGAAATTTGGTAAGAGGGAAAGTTTCCTCATGTAATAGGACAGCATTTGAAGGATCATAACGTGATTGTTAATCCAAGTAAAATTAATTCATGTTTTAGTATACTTAGGAAATGCAAAAACAAATTTGACTGTCTTATCTATGAAATGTTGTATATCAGACAATTAAAACCTAGTCTGAATAAACAAAGTGACTCTGTAAAAGCTAAGCTTTTCATTTGACAGGATGTTAGACAATAGGTCTTTTGTTATTTAAACTTTGACCCTTGGCTTGTGCTACTTAATTAGTTGTTGTTTTATATTTTATTCATTGGACTTGATAATGACCCCATGATGGAGTCGAAACGTCGTTCTCTTTTAAGCGTTATTTTTATATTATGTATTTACAATAAACGTACCCTCATTATTATTACATTATGTATTGAATAATTATATATTGAATAATTTTTAAATTATTTATTTATTAGGTGGGTGTTATATAACGACAACAAAGTAGCATTGTCTGAGAAGCTTCCATATGATCTTGGCTATTTATACTTGTACCAACGTCACTGATAATACTGACCATCTGATGGCAGCAGACAGTTCATACCATTAGCAATATATAATTGAACATTTTGAGTACATGCATGTGACAATCTATTTAAAGATGTATTTGTCCCACTGACAATTTTTTTAAATTATTTTTTTGTTGAATATGGCATTTCAAGGTTCCATAATAGTTATTCACTTTGACCAAAAATTGGATTGGAAAAATGATTTACTTGAAAAGACTGGCTGCCAGCCAATAGGTTTTTGGTTGACTTAGCCGTTAAATGTTTTTAATAATTAAAAACATTATTGTTTTGGTTTTTTGGTGAATAAAACTAGAAATAGAACTACAACATTGCCTAAAGTCCGATTAAAAAAAAAATGTTTTTGGGAGACAATACATCTTTAAGCTGAATATAGACACTGCAAAACTAAGTTTTGGGTTGTGTTTTAAATAGATACATGTTACTTTTAAATTGAAATTCAGTTTTTTTTGTTAAGGCATATTTTTTATTATAATGTATTAACCATCTTTAGAGAGGATATCACATGCATTTTTTCTGATAACTGATATTTCAGAATCCTCTATAAATCGAAATAAAATACATATTCAACATAAATATGAAAACGTTTATAAAGAAAATAAAACAATACAAAGCAAACAAATTCAGATGTTAAAATAATAAAATCATTATTAAATAAATGATAATAATGCAATACTATGACCATATATAGCAATATTATTTCATAATAATGGAGTTTTTTTGTGGACATAACTGCTGGTACAGGGAAATTTTCTAAAAATGGCCAAATTTCAACCCTTATATTTTTTTACATAACTGCTACTTAAACAATAATTGGAATGCACAGAATCACATAATGTGTTCTGCGCATATACCTCAACATATTCTAAAAAGTCAATATTTATTTTCCATTTTTTGAAAAATGTCAAAATTTTGACCCTTATTTTTTTTACATAACTGGTTACTATAGCAAAATTGACTTGTGAAGAATCACATATGTGGTGTAAGTCAATATTTTTGGCAATTTCTTTTTAAATAACTGGTTACCACCCTAATTGACTTGACTTTTCCCTATTATAATATATTTTTGGCCTATTTTTTAAAATGAATCTATATATATACCTAGTACAGGAAAATTCACCAACCCGACTCGAAAATGTTGGAAATATGGCAAAAATTTGACCCTTTTATTTTTTACATAGCTGGTTACCATACAATAATTGACATGTACAGAATCACATAATGCATTCGGTGCATTATTTTCGAAAAATGACAAAATTTCAGTATTATACCACCGTAAATGCGCAGAATTACTGCGCATGTAGTTTTTCGAAAAATCAATGCTAATAATAGTACAGGGAAATGAACAATTTCGAAAAATTGCCCTTTTAAATTTTTTTTTATGGTAATTAATAACACAATATTTGCGCATGGCAATAAACCTTCAGGACACAGCAAATTGTTCCTTTGTCGAAAAGGGATGTCCCAAAAAAAGGGTTTACTATAATAATAATGTTTAGATTTTGAATAAATACAGTATTTAAAAGTGCAGATAAAGTTTATTTCCATATCTTATACACAATTTCAATCATTTATAAACAATAAATATATCTTTTTCTTTTACTATAGTATTATTACACATAGTTTACAATAATAAATTTCACAACATGACTTAACTTAATTCAGATTGATGGAATGTTCAGACCACATCAGGTCAAAGTTTAACCTATGTCACTGCTACGCCTCGCATCTAGAGTTCATAAATTCATCAAGGTAGTGTTCTCCCAGTATTATAGAAATCAATTCTGGAATTAAGCTTGAGTAGGAATAAGCTATCATATCTTATCTTATTATCAATAATCCTACAATTGACAAAATATAGTTTCTGATTATCCTCCTCAGTCAACTCTCCCATTCTCGGGGACACCTTTGAGCTGGCCAATTACTGTATGTCTGGTTTTCCAGAAAGCCTGGTATTCGGAATGTGCTTTTAATGTTAAAAAGGAATTCCGTATCTTTTGGTCTGGTATTGGGAGAGTTTCTGGTTTTCTGTGTTTACAACTTACTAGATAAGTGTTTATTTTATGTTATATTTTCTTACACTGTTTTTAATACCGGTTGGAAGCAGTTTATTCCGTTAAATCATGCTGGTAAACCGGTTTTGGCAGAACACTGTAGGGGCTAGATCTACTATTTTATTTTTGACTTGGTCAGTGTTGCTGAGAGGCTTCCATTGGGATAGCTATCTGACGATGCATGTTTAAACATTTCCTGTGAACATTGGGCCTGTTTCTGCTGCAAAAACTGTTTAATAACTGAGTGAATAAATTACCCCCAATTAATTAATAATGAAAATTTTAAAAATCATTGGTTTTTCAAACGTGCAACTCTTAGATGCAACGCAAAATAACAATTATTTGATTGACAGTATAGTATAAAGTTTGACCGCCTGATCGCATTGCATTTTGGGTAATGTTTTTGTCAACGACCAGATCACTTATTTAAACGGATTATTTGGGAGCACAAATTTAGCAGAAATGCAGACGGTTTAAAAATTATATTTTGAATAAACTGTTTATTCAGCACTATGCAGCAGAAACAGGCCACTATCAATCTACGTCTTATCAACAATGGCAAATCACTAGACTACATGCCTATTGAGTCAAAAAGTCATTCTGCATATGCATATATATAAGTGGAAAGGTCACTACGGTACAATAATATAAAGTGAAAAACTCTAAACCTGCACACTCATCAAAATAATGCTAAAATAAACAAACTGTTACGTTTTTTTAAAACCCAAATATACATACTTTTAGAATAAACCTTCGGGCCAGTAAATTAGTTTTTTAGTGGCCCGAATTCAATTTACTTGTTTTGTATCATGATTAGTTTTTAAAATTAACTCTTCCACAGTTTTAAATGTTCATTTATTTAGCACATTTTGTTGTTAAGTGCTCTTAATTTAAAATTATATGATACAGTATTTACAATGTCATAGCTATAAAACTTAATAGTGCATTTAAATTAAGGCAACTCGAAGAAACTCCTTAAAACATTAATTTTTTAAAAATTAATAAAATAAAAACTAAAAAAAAAAATGGAATAAGTTATAAAAAGAAATAAAATTAAACCCCCAAACTAGCTGTGAAAGACGGGCACCACAATGACTTCGAGCTTTTCGATAATCAACATGATCATTGTGGGAACTTGACGATATAAAAATGTTATAAAAAATATTATGTAAAACCATTCTGTGAATTTATTTCAAATGTGCCAGAGACAAGAACAACAAGCCGTTGGCTCATAGCAGACGCCTGTCCGTTCTTTGCGATTCAATACAGAGTTTGGAAAGAAGTAGTTCAAGAGCCAAAATGGTATCATTACCATTAAAAATGCTGAAAAAGAAAAATAATTTGTGTGTTCAAAATAAATATGTAACAAAAAAAATTGAATTATACAAATAATGAATGTTCTGTATTTGTTGAATGGTGAGAATATAATCTTTGAAAAAGATTGATTTCTCTATTTAATGAGGTGGTGTCGAATGAAATATTTTTATCATTAAAATAGACTTTGAATCATTGACTATAAGGCTAGACTTGGAAAATAATGAATGTCTTAAATTTGTGCAATGGAAGAAATTATTCATTCGGTGAAAGATGACAATTTGTTCTATTTTCACCGTATTAAATTATTTGTACCAATGCACTCATAAACATTCAATAGTTGTTTAATATAGTATACTTTTATTTTCATACAGTAACAATATAAAAAATAAACCATATTTAAGTCAAAAGAGGCTCAAAAAGTAAAAAAATTTCGCCTATCAAATCATTTGTTAGGCCTAATGATGAATTACTTACCGAAAGATGTTACAGTGAGAACTGCAGCTGAAACAGACAGATAGTAAAGCTCCAGGGTGTTGTTTCTCTGATGGAAAAAAAAAACAATCCAATTTACAAATAGCAAGAGCAATTAGAGATTACATACCTCCGCCAATGTATAAAAAAACTATGTAGTATCAGACAATCATCACACAGCCTAGGCCCTAAAAGTGATCCAGAATTAGGATGGCCATTTAAAGTAAGCTTTAGGCTGGGTGAAAGGCCTTTGGTCCTTGCCAATTTCCATCAGAGGTGGATTTAGAGAAAAGGGAGGAGGTATGGGTTTCAGGCCTTTCACCCACCCTTTATACTTCACTTGAAAAGAATTTAAGTACACAAACCATTTACCACACTATACTTACACAATCAACAGCTAATGAAGCGAAAACAGTTAGAGTTAAGCCCATTACAAAAGCTATGACACCAAAGATGTGAAAAGCTAGCTTCACCTCCCATGGTACAGGGTCCATCAACGAGAATATAAAACTGAAGCCTGGAAGAAACAAGCAAATTAACATATTTTAAAGCTCTGTTTACACTATCACATTTTATGTGGCAAACAAATGTAATGTGCCCATATTGGGACACTGCCATATTTGGGTCCATGAGCTTAAAACTAGTAAGGAATTATGTGTAAAGAGAAGTCACCCTAAAATCTGTGTGGGTGCAATTTTCTGTATATTTTTACTGTTTTATTTATATAATGATACGCCAGTTTCCATAACAAATTTCTGTTAATTCTTTTTAATGGACAAATAAAGATACTATGACTATGACTAAAAAAGTAAATTTTATTTGATAATATACATACCAATCATGAAGAAAGTAAAAACAATGGAGACAATAAGAAAATCAAATAAATGCTGGCCACAATACCGAGTTGAATGCTCCCTACAAAGTAAAAACAATATTATTCAAATGACAATAACACGACGATACACGTTCTAACACCCTAAAGCTCTGTCTACACTATCAAACTAGTTTGATGATAAAAAAATGTGTGATGTGCTCAAATATGGTAGCGATGTGGCATTATCGTGTCAATATATGGACACATCACATTTTTTGTCAAATAAAGTTTGATATTGTAGATAGAGCTTATAAGATTGTGAGTGTTAAATTGCTATCAATGGAAAACCACACCATGTTGGAACTTGGTACAATTTGATTCTTTTTAAAATGCAATTGAAGTTTTGTGTCATTTCGTATCTATACCAAAAACTGAACTCGGCTAGTAGACATGTTGGTTTTTTAAAAGCATGCATTTCAATTAGAAATCTTTGGTATTTGTTACCATTTTTCAGTTCGTGATATTTGGATAATAAAATGAATGTCCTTTTTGTTGAGTTATTAAAGGCAGTAATTTACCAGCCATTATGTTTACTTTGGAAGTCGGTCGGTTGGTTTAATTTATTGCATAATTTACATTTGACGTACATTTTCCCAAAGGTTTTATTATTTTGGATAATTACCTGGACAATACGAACAATTGAGGAAACAGCAACCCGAATGAAAACAGAACAATTACAATTCGACTGAAAATAAATAAAAGTTATTCAATAGAAAGATATAGAGCATTAATACAGCCCAAAGGCTGAATTGCAAAATATTTTTTTTTAAATAAAAAAAATTAATATACAGGACATTCAAATATTAAACAATTTAAAATCTGGAACTACTGTACACTTCAGTTTAATTATAACAACTTGTAATACAGCTTAAAAAGTTTTGTTGATAATAATTAGTATTAAAGATAAAAACGTACATTTTAAGTCTGTTGTTTTTCGGGAACCAACGTATCAAGTGATAAACAACATGAGCGAAAGTATACCACCACATCTTCAAGCAGTTCTGAAAGGAAATGAGTTTAATTTACTGCCACAGCTCTTATGTATGTAGGTAGCCTAGGCTAGTCCTACGGCCGGCTAGGCAAGGGCCAAGGCGCGGCCTAGCTACCTAGTAGTAGGCCTAGGCTATGCCTAAAAAATAGTAATATGTAGCAAGAATATCCTTAAACAGAACTATTGATTAATAAAGCCTTTAAAAAGTAATTTACCAATCACTTTTCACTCACTGGGCCTAACACTAACTAGCTCTCCGATCGATCCGCCATTAATTCTCCTCAAAGCTTCACCGTGATGTCATCGTTACCAGGCTACATAAGTTGAGGGCGTTAGTCAATCAAGCAGATTTCGTGCAATTTAATTTATTAACAAAATGTTTTATGCAACGAATTACATTATTGCATTGTTTAGAGTTTAATACTTTCAAATTTATGTTCATGTATGTTACTGGAACAGTTTTAATTAATTTAAACCCTTTCAGTTAAATGCAAAAAATACTTTTAAAAATGTCTAGTCCCTATAATTAGGCTTCCCACGCGGTTCCTCTTTTTACTGATGGTGTTCAGTATTAAAACAGCACATTACAAGTTATAATTAATGTTGCTTATATTTTAATTATTTGAACCAGGTGCTAACATTATAGGCCTAAATGATTAAGTGAAAAAAAAGTCCCGCAAAAAAGTATTATAGGCGGATGGTTTGATAAAGCTGATAATGATATTGCAATAAGTCGTAGAAAAAAATTAACGCACGAAGTTCATGTATTGTCCCTTTGTCAAATTCCAAAAAAATAAAAAATAAAAGATTTCGAAAAAAGTGGGTCATTTTGAAGTATCATAATAGTTATTAACTTTCACAAAAAATTTGTCGAAAAAAAATATCATTTAACTGAAATACAGACGTTTTTTGGTTCAAAAAATTTGACTTCCAGTCAAAGTTTTCAATCAAAACATACCTCATACAGCAACGCGCTTATTTGGCTACTCTGTATGCATACTCATAAAACTTCCTCGCGATCTGTGTGAAAACACCTTCTCAACCGTGACGAGTTGTAAACAATCCTAATCAGCATATGCAGAATGCGTACTTGTGGTTTGAAATCTTTGTTTACTTTCGCTCGCGACGATTTTCCAGACGAAATGTAATCAAACTAATTTAACTGTTAATTACGTAAACTTGTTGCTTTTGACTCGAATTTTCGACTTAAAGTGAATAACTTTAATATTACTTTGATATGGCGAATTAAAATTTAGAATATTTTGACCTTCATTTTTTTGTGTTTGAAGGGACAATACATCTTTAAAAGAATAGATAAAGATAATGCACTTCAGAATTTCTTTGGAAAAATTATCTGGAAAAACGTGCCTATACTTAAGTTGCTAATAAAGGTGGACCAAGGGGTAAAAACTTATGGAAGCCGAAGTTCAAAACATAAACAGGCCGGGGTGGTCAGTTTTATTAAACACCTAAAACACACGGGAAACGCTAGGAAAATGCATGCCTATAGGCCTATGTCTGATTGCACTACTTACTAAAACGTCAAGGTGTACGCTCATAACTAGATTTAATTCGTCACTATGACGAATTATAGGTTATAGGCCTATAATGCATTGATTTAAATTAAGATAATTAATTTTTAAAAGTTATTTTGATTGATTGCTTGATTTTGTCAGAATCTTTAATTATTTATAACATAGGATCTTGCTAACGCAAATACAATAGTCGGTACCACAATCCGATCAAAGATCCCTCTGCGTAAAATGTCATAAACCACATAATAATAAAGACATAAAATGGCCCTAAGTTATTTTTTCTCTAGATTTCATTTTAAATCATGGATATAATCTATAGGCCTACACTAAGAAATAAAATTGAACAAACAATACGGATGATAAAAAAAAATTATTTTGTTTCGTTTCCCAAGGTGAAACTCGATCTCGGTACCTTGAATGCTATATAGGCCTAGCCGCGATAATCACAGACCACCGAGCTACACACAATTCTGAATGAAAGTTGAAGATCAGAAAGATTCTCCGTGTATTTTTCTATGCAGTAGTAGGCCTAGTATAACCACTTTGGTGGAGATAGATTATACACCGGAAGAAGAAGGTTAATGTTAAGTTTGTATGTATTCAATATGCAATTAATAATGACGTAATCAACGTTTTCCTCTTAATTTCATAATAACTCATAAAATAGATAGGGGTTCCCGAGCATTCTGACGATCTATATTTAATTTCAAAATTTAGCATAATTTTCACCATTTTGTTAACTTACACGTGCGTAGCCTGTTACATATCTGACGTTAGGGCCTACTCGTATAACGCAATTTGTTGAAAGCAGTGGTGGCTGCAGGATCTCCGACACGGGGGATAAATTCCCAGACGGTGTGTGGGGGGGGGGGGGGAGGCATTAGCGTAATTTGAGGCCGTTTTAATCAGATTTTGGGTAGCCAACTTTATAATAAACATTCGGAATTATGACCTTCTGGCCTTGTCCGTATGTCATAATCACTATCGGAAGAGCCTAAATCCGTTTGAGCACATATTTAAACGCATGCGCACCTAATGTATGTAATGTGATTAATGGACACTGCCAAGTTCGATTATCTATATTATCTGATTTGTGTTTTGATTATTCACCATTTCCTTTAGTTTGTTGACTTGACAACAAACGTGATGACCTTATTTGGTTATTTACTTAATGAGGTATCTTTCTATTATTATTACATCATTGTGTGAAAGTTAACACTGAGCCGAGATAACAAACACACACGTCACCGGACTTGCATCAGTCTAAACCAAAACTACGACTTCAGCACTTACTGCGGTATTACGACACAAACAGTTTAGCCTACCTCACTTCTACTACTTAAGGTTGATGATGGCTTTTCTTGGCTTAGAAACAACTACATGGCTGCTCGTTTTGTGTGTTGTAATTCTACTGTATATCTATGGCATATGGGGTTTATCCTATTGGAAAGATCAAGGTGTGCCTGGACCAAAACCACTGCCCTATCTTGGAAATGGTGTTGAAATATTCTTTACAACCGGTATGCACCAAAGTCAATTGAAGTACATTCTAAAGCATGGTCCTGTTGTTGGTATATACGAAGGAAGAAGACCACATATAATAATAGGAGATTTGGATAAACTCAGACAAATACTTATCAAGGATTTTGACAATTTTCAAGATCACAGAACGGTTGGTGACCTCGATATGAAACCTTTTGATAAGGGGCTGACTCAGTTAAAAGGCCATGAGTGGAAGAGAATTCGAAATACAGTTACTCCGACCTTCAGCTCAGGTAAGCTTAAAATGATGGTGCCATTGATAAATGCAGCTTGTCAAAGTCTACCAGAAAGAATTGGGGACCTTATTAAAGAAGGGAAAGATATCAACGTAAAGGACGTGTATGGTTGCTTGATGATGGATGTTGTTTCTAGCACAAACTTTGGACTTCAGCTTGACTCTGTGAAAAATCCAGAAAACCCATTTATCAAAAACATAAAGACAATGCTTAATGGAGGGCAGATATGGATGTTTGCCCTTGCTATGATGATACCTGGATTCGGAAAATTGTGCAACTCAATAGGCTTAGGTGTCTTTTCTAAAAGCGCAATTAAATTCTTTATGGATGTAACCGAACAAGTTGTCGAAGGACGAAAAAAGGACCCAAGTGACAAACGAATTGATTTCATTCGATTGATGATTGATGCGCATGATATGGACATCACAAAAGAGGAAGATGGGCTCAAGATCAGTTTTGATGAAAATGCAGAAAGTGTACCAAAAAAGAAACTTTCAACCGAAGAGATGATGGCTCAATCTTTATTTTTTATAGCTGCTGGCTATGACACAACCAGTACTCTATTAAGTTTCATTTCTTACGCAATGGCTCTTAATCCTGACATACAAGATAAGCTTGTTAACCACATTGAAGACATATTGAAAGGTAAAGACACAGTGACATATGAAGATGTAAGTAAAATGGAATATTTGGACCAGATCATTCAAGAAACCCTGAGGATGTATCCTTCTGCTCCTTCGACAGACAGGCTTTGTACCTCAACGTGGACGGATGGTGACCTTACAATTGAAAAGGGTGTTGGAGTAGTCGTTCCAATTTGGGCAATCCATCACAACCCTAGTATCTGGCCGGAACCAGAAAAGTTTGACCCCGAGCGATTTAGCAAGGAGAACAAGGAAAAACACCACCCAATGTCTTGGATTCCATTTGGACATGGGCCTAGGAACTGTGTTGGTATGCGATTTGCTCTGACAACAGTTAAATTTGCAGTTGTGCACATATTCCGAAAGTATCGATCCGTTCCAGTTAAGAATACCCCTATTCCTATAGAATCCAAAAAAAGTGACATCGGCCAGGTTATTCCAAAGAGTGGTATTCCACTTGGTTTTGAGAAGATGCAGTAGTCAAGTCAATACTGCACATTTTCAGAAGAATCCAATTACAACATCCATGCAATGATTGTAAATTATTTGACAAATTTTACCCTATTACCGGTTGTGGTTTTGATTTATGAACAAATTTTAAAATAAAATAATAATAAACATTGACTTAAATTTACTTTGAGAAAAAGTAGTTTTGAGAGTAGCTAAGTCTTGGAAACTACAAAAATAAAACATTATTTTAAAATTCACTGATTCACTCCACCTATAAATTATACTTTTGTGCAAAATATTGCATTTCCTGATGACAAAAATGTTAATACTGTAATAATAATAGGTTACAGAAAAAAATTACAATTTTGAACTTTAAATGAAATCATTTGCAGTAGGCTTATACTATTACTGTATAAAAACGAATCAAATAAAGATCACATTTCCAGTTTGACTTGTGCATGCTTTATTTTGGGTTTAACAAATTGTATTCAACATCTACCTTTTAGATCATGCATACACAGCACATGGCTTTCACTATGATGAAGCCTCGTTTGTACAAAACATTTGTTGGTCAAACAAATTTGGTAGCAGCGTTCGTAAGCAGAAAAAATAATTAGACACTATGGCAAGTTCCGCGCCATGCCAGTCTTTATAAAAACATTTATTGATGAGGCGAAAATCGACCATATCTCTTTTAATTGTTTAGCGTCCACAAAATAATACGACGCACCTCTTCTCTTAAACTTGCCCCAAGTCTCTAGTTATTTCAAGTCTTTTTGAAGTTTCTCTGAACCTGAAATGTAGTATACATATGAAACGCCATATGTGCAAAAATATTTATCTTTTTACTAATATTAGGTCAAAACTCTGTATGTACCCCAGACTACTCTTCTCTGTGGAACATGGTCTACACAAACCCCCATATTTTCGAGCGTCTAACAACTTTTCTGGACCCAATCAAACGTTTTCTCCAAGACCAGTTGTTCAGTCAAAGTTTATATTCTCTGCTTTGGTACACGACATGTTAAAGCCATCCTGGTTTTAGTGGAACAGCTTTACCGCCGGTCGTTGCAAATCAAAAAGCCTAATTAGAATTCTCTGAAAACTAAAACAGCCTACAACTACCATTGGGGCATTATTAAAGCAGAACTAAATAATGCAGTGTGTAATGTTTTTTTCACCTTTCTTTTCCGGTCACATAATCAATTTTACTTATTTGAGGGGGTGAAGAGACACAAGCAAGGCTTTCACTGTTTCTATATACAAATATCGACACCAGAATCGATCATACAAGCCTACCAAACCACAGACTTGTAACAAATTAAAAAAGGGTCCTATAAAAAAGAAAACCTTTCTTCTTCCTCAACTAAAATTATTTATTGGTACTATGTCTATTACATATGTAGGCAAAAAGTAAAATTAATAAATAAACTACATTGTATTCAACTCATAATAATTCTTAAAAATTAAGACAAACTTTTCTAATTAAAAATATTCAAATCTCATCAACTGATCTTTTGTCTTTTTTATGTCATATTTCAAACCAAAATGAAATGAAACTATGGTAGAAAATGACTATAATTTATGAAAAATCAAACGTTAAATGAATAAAAACAAAAGAAAACAAATAGTGTCCCATTTACAGTTACATTTCGGTACCAGGCATATTTTTAAGTGATGTCCATTTCTCTTGATAATTTGTAAAAAATACATTCAAACTCGCCACGATCCTTTACAATACACCATATAGTATCCAACTCAACAGTGATGTCATAATCAAAATGCTGAAACATAAAAAAATATGTATAAATACGGAGTATTTTAACATTTGATGTAAAAATAAATATTATATGGTCCTACTGCAATAACCGTTTCATCTTTAAAAGGTTAAAAATGTCAAAAATAAGTTGATTCTAATCATTTTATTGGCCCACTATAAATCCAAACATTCATTGCGCACGGATTGATATTTTAGTTTTTCTTCTATGATTCACCTACAGTACTTTCGATCGATTGTAAGGCCAAAATAAATAGAAGATAATTAATGCATCATCATTCTAGGCCTATAACTAGCGTACGATGTTAATACGTTACTGTTGTTTAGCTAGGCCTACAGAACTTAGCCTGGCTAGGCCTAGCCTAAAAACTGTACACGAGAGGACATTCAACGCGAGCTACTTAGGTAGTGCATCGTTTCTTTTCTTTTTATCATCAATTACCTTAAAATGTACATCTAAGACGAGGAATGACTTGGTTTAATGTTTTTAAAGTAATATATTACTATTAACTAGATGGTACGCTCGCGTACCATCTAGGTCGTGCCCACAGATGGTTCTCGAATACACAGTAATTTCAGCGTAACAAAACTGGCGATTTCAAATGTACGTACCGCAGGACTATAATACATTGTCGTTTACAGAAACGAATGAATAGACACGATGATTTATGTAGTCAACTAAAGTTAGCACCCTGGGAATTACTTCCGAAGGAGAAACTTATCACAAAATGAGTCCAAATTTTTGATTTGGACTCATTTAAAGAAACCCAATTTGTGTTTTGTATGTAACATTAGGGTTGAGGGATGGGAAAGCGGATAGGTACAAAGAGGAAACATTTTTAAATATATTCTTTATCCACTCAGTAACGAAATATTTTTTTCATGTTTTATAGGCCTATAAATAATATACCTCTAAATAAAGTAAAACATTTGCGATTTAATACTTTGTTAAAACTGTCACTGTCATAATCGATTGAAATATCAAAGTACATGTCACGATACACCACTACGACGTTTATATTATTGGTAATTATTAATTAATACAAACGTTGAGAGAAGGAACTGTCAGTATAAAGTTTATTTGTATATAATAATGTGTTTATATATAAGTAGAGCCTAACCACAATCTCAGTAATAAAGTTTATTTGTATATATTTTTATATTACATCTAACAGTATGAACATTCACAGTAAGAAATGTTCGATTCAAATGACGACCAAAAATAGTTAATAGGTATTTACAGTATTGTCAAAGTATTGCAAGTTTATTCTCAAAGGGCCCATATATTTACCTACCGTATGTGTTAAACCAAGGGCTCATAAATTTACCTACTTGTGTTAAACCAAACTCTGGGATGTTCCATTCATCGCAAATCAATACATTTGTATAATCGTATATTAAATCTATCAAAATAGTATTTTTTTAAAAGAAAATCGGCCTGTCTTCAACATTATGATGCTGTACTCTAGCTGTTCAACTAGTTTTCAGCTATTAAAAACAATTATCGTAGGAGGAGATAGGAAAATGCGAAGCCTCCTCGCATTTTTGTGGCGGGTATTTTTCAAGATGGACATCCATTAGACAGTGTATACCACGATCGGAAAACACCCCTATTTGGGGCAAATCGTTGAACCTAAATTCGTTTTAATCGTCAATAACTAATTACCTAACTCAATTTAATTAGTAAACAGGGTTATGTCAGATGGTTAAAATCAGTACCGAAAGTATGAACCAACTTTATATACCATCGAGTAAAAATTCTATAAATTAACCTAGATTTATCGAATTTTGCCCTTACGTAAATTTATATATAGATATATATGCATTATTTTTACAAAATTTCTAAAATTGAAGGGAACGGGTCTTTAATTATGAACCTAAATTTTACTAAAACAAAATTATATTATTATTATTAATATAATTTGCCGAATACAAAACGTATTGATTGCATGAAGTTTGAAGCACAGCACAGCACATTTCAGGAGTTAATTTTCATGACCTTTCTAGGTCCATGATTTTAAAAAAGGAACAGGTTTATTTAGCAAAATCCAATTTCAGTTACCCTTTCTAATACTCCTTCTAATGTAACAACCTTATACATCTCGCCTGTATCATTGTCATGGAAATAGATGCGCCCTTTTTGGTCTTCATCTGTGCTGACAACCATTAATAAATCTAGCTCACTTTCATGTTGAACATCTTTCAAAGTCTAAAAAAAAATACAAACATTAATTTTTTTTCAATTGAAATCATGAATATAATATGTTGGTTTCAAAGTCTGAAAAAAAATACACATTCATGTTTCAATATTTTGGTTGAAAAGAATTATTGTTGAAGGGAATGTAAAATAATAAACATTTCGTGTGTTATTAATACTTTATCACACAAACGTTGACCGAGTTCTATATAAGATTAAGCAAGTTTTACTTTTCCTTCACACTAAACAATAATCCTTTTCACAGCCTAAATATAATTTGAAGAAGATGAATTTCTTTAATCACATGTTACAATAAAAGATAAATTTTTAATACACAAAGAGATATTCTACTTGTAAGCGCTAACTCAATTATTGAGGATATCTTAGCCAAGGATTTTTCTTTAACATTTAATTTTACATTTTTAAGTGAAATTTTTATTTTTGGTTCCGATCTTCTTTCGAATTGTGAAAATGCTTTATTATTTTATTATGTACAACAATTTCTTGTTAATTCTGGAAGATTTAATTGATGTTTCTGTTAGTTGTTTTAAAATGTTGTATTTGTTAATCTGAGGCGCCTTGAAGCTAAGATGGTTCCATCTTGTAAGGCGCCTCTGTGTAATATACTGAATAAAAAAAAAAAAAAAAAAAAAAAGATAAATTTACCTCATTTCCAGGCCAAGGGACTAAAGATGAATCAAAGACCCTTGGCGTGACTACCCCTCCAGTTGTTGGTGCTGATGATCTTTGTGTTACATTGTTCTTCATGTTAATATTAAATAATTCTACCACTTCTGAATTTGTTGAAGATTGTTTAATTTTTAACATTCTGTAAATTAAAGCACATTTGTATTTTTGTTACTTTGTATATTTTATAATTTGTACGTTCAAAGCTTATGCATTTAATATCTATATTACACTACAGGTTTCCCTCCATTAGAGACCGCTGTACCGCAGGCTGGATGATAATCTATCTTTTACTACAGTATTAGTTCATAGATTTCCTTTAATTAGAGATCAAGACCACAGTTTGGGTGAACTCAACTGACCACTTTAAAATTGGGATTTTTAGGGTTTTTTAATGCACAATTTAGTTATCTTTAGTTATAAGGATTCTAATTTGAGACCTGCACAGCTACTAAAATCTGGGTTCCAAATGTAGATAAGGTTTCACCTTTTCATAAAGGCCTTTGACAACACATGGCCCACACACACACAGATTGTTCTATTGTTTGCCATCACTGCACCACCATGGCTACAGTACTGACCGGTATCTAGAACAAATAATAACTTCTTGAAAATTTAAATCTGCAAATTTATCATGGACACTAACCTCATCTTGTTTGGTCCAGTGTGTATTATCCTTCCCGATTCATCCCAGTGAAACCAAGATTTCTCCCCTGTTGTAGGATCCTGAACAAGATTTAATCTCCCATTGACGGCCTAGAGAACAATGTTATTTTCAGTCAGGGGAAAAATTGCAAAAGGCTTCCTACAGTACTTTCTAGGATTTTTATCAGATAATCTATATTGTTTTGACAACACTTTTGATTTTACCTGATTTATCATTACTAGAGGGTGAGTGGCGATAATTATTTGATGTTTTATTGGGGAGGTGTTCCGGGCGTTTATTCAAATAAATAACATCCTAATTGGTATACTTAATACATTATTCCGTCAGTGAGCCGTTTTGGCCTAGGAAGGAAGACGCTTAATAGACGGCTTGTAACATGGGCAGAAGTATCCCAGGGTCCTGACGGGACACAGATAGCGCACAGTATACATAAAGTCCTGGCAGCTTCTCAACAACTCGGCTATCAGGGTTTAATTCGATTTCAAACAAAAGCTTTATCAATTCTGTAATTTTATATAATTATTTCCCACAATTTACTCCTGTTTTATGAATATATTTAATTTGATCTTTATGTACTATACTGTACCTTCACACGCCCGGTCCGCGTCCGAAAATAAACCAAAATTGCTATTGCCACCAAGCACCAACGGCCAACTTAAATAACCAACAATGCAGGGAACTTGCAAGGTGCTTGACGCACCTTACCGTGAACCCGGAAATTACTGCTACCGCGCATAGAGTTAAAATTTACTGATTGAAAATTTCTTATAAAACCCTTTATAATATCTTTCTAAGAAAGAAATATGGAACAAAAGCGTAGTACTGAAAACTAATGTTATCAAATATATGTTTCGCGGTACATCTGAGATAGATAAGGTATCCAAGGCGGAGATTAGTACCAAAGTTTTTCTATTGTGGTTGCCTATGTCAGAATTAACCATAATTTATATATAGATACTTTAATAATCTTCGTTTTAGCACATCTACTGTTTCAAAGTAAATAGACAGTACCATTTTAACCAATGAAAATTATTATATTTTACTTATCTTTTATTCCTGTTAAACAATCTGTTGCATAATTTATGAGTCATGATTCCTTCATGTGTCATAAATTAATCAAGAGATTGTGTTTATGACTTTGGAACTGTAATCTATAGCCATATCGGCAAGAGGTTTCAATCTCACTTGCTTTATTGATTCTGGTGGTAGAACCAGTCTTCTCGGATAAGGACTATAAACTGTAGGTCTGGTATCATACACAATATGCTTGTGTGAATTGGCAGCACTGAATGACATGACCCTTAGGAAGAAGCATGTCAAATCCATAGCATAAGAAGCAATTCATGGCACTAAACAGAAGTTTGTTTGAAGTAATTGTCGATTATGAAGCATAGAGGTTATACAATGTTGATACCTTACCTTGTCATCATTTTCCATATTAAAAACCGTTATATCACCATAATTTGGCATAAATGAAATGATGTAATGCCAGGGAAATCCATTTTTTTTTTTTTTTTTTTTTTTTTTTTTTTTTTTTATGATGGCGCCGTTCAATGGTGACACAGCTCTGTTGGCTCTGTTAATGTGTTCTGTGTTTTTGTCTTTTCTTGTGGATGATATTGGTGCAATAATCACTTATACCAGGATTGAATTGGTAAATATTAGAGAAAATGTGTCAAATCGGCCGATCAACTTGCCCGAGTCTCTACTTTACAACGATTTTTTCAAGCCCGACGACGTAGGCCTACCAAATCCGGTATTGAAAACCCCGCGAAGAAGAGGTAGGCGTGGCGGTGTTTTAGCGAGGCTTAGGCGAGATTCGTGGAAATCACCGTTACCAAGTATCTTTTTAGGTAACGTGAGATCTCTAAAAAACAAATTTGACGAACTTACCTGCTGCTTAAACACAAAACGCGAATTTTGTAACTCTTGTATTTTCGCATTTACGGAAACCTGGCTTGATCAAAATGTACCCGATCAGTACGTCACCACAGAATTTTGGGATGTATAGACAGGATCGTGACTCGGAAGCTGTAGGGAAATCCCGCGGGGGCGGAGTATGTCTACTTGTTAATCAAAATTGGTGTAAGGATGTAAAGAATCTGTCAGCCATATGCACATCGCAACTGGAGGCGCTTACGATTCGCTGTCGTCCTTTCTACTTACCACGAGAGTTGACGTCGCTAATCATAACAGTAGTCTACATACCTCCTGATGCAAATGCAGAATCCGCGGCTACCCAACTATCTACTATAGTAACTGACAACGAATTAAAACATCCAAATGCAACTTCCATAATATTAGGTGATTTCAACCACGTAAATTTGAAGAAAACGCTCCCCAAATTGTTTCAACATGTTACGGTTGCGACCCGGAACAATAACATCTTGGATCATTGTTATACAACAATTAAAGATGCTTACAGGTCACTGAAGCGACCTCCACTTGGCGAGTCCGACCACAACCTAATTTACATGATACCACGATACAGATGTCAGTTCAAGCGCGAGGCTGTCAAATCACGCATGATTAGCAAATGGACACCGGATAATATTATGAAACTACAAGGCTGCTTTGATTGTACAGACTGGAATGCTTTTAAGGACAGTTCGGACATTAACTTATGTACTGAATCCGTTATTTCATATATTAAATTCTGCCAGGACATATGTATTGATAAAGACGTAGTTAAGATATATCCAAATCAAAACCCATGGTTTAATAAGTCTATTAAGGATCTGATACGAAATAGAGACAGGGCTTTCAGATCAAATGATAAGGATCTATTTAGGAAATCAAAATACGAGTTAAGAAAGGGAATAAATAAAGCCAAGAGAGAATATAAAAATAGGTTAGAGGAAGATATATCTTCCGGCGATTCCAGAGAGTTATGGAAAAGCTTAAATAAAATAACTAACTACAAACCAAAATCTGATAAAATTAACTCAAATGATGACCTACCCCAACGACTGAATGATTTCTTCAGTCGTTTTGACACTCCCCCTCTCCATGAAGACAATAATTATGAAAATGGTAATGATGTACCGTTAGTTGTTCTTGAAGAGAATACTTGTATTGAGTTTAGTAGATGTAAGTCAAATAAGTCAGCTGGTCCAGACGGTATATCCCCTATGCTTGTTAAACATTGTTGCAAACAGATTGCCCATATTTTTACTTACATTTTCAATTTCTCTCTTATATCTCAAATTATTCCGCGATGTTTTAAAGATTCTATAATAGTTCCAATTCCGAAACGTTCCCCAATCGAAACCCTGAATGATTATCGACCTATAACATTAACATCGGATCTGATGAAATGCTTTGAACATATAGTCCTTAATTACCTAAAGGCCAAGTGTCCTCGAGATCTTGACCAATATCAGTTCGCCTATAGACCAAACCGGTCTACCGAAGATGCTGTATCGATCACTTTGCATAGGATCTTAGAGCATCTCGAACGTGATAAAAGATATGCTAGGATTTTATATATAGATTTTAGTTCAGCATTTAATACGATTGTACCGTATAAGTTACACACTAAGATGGTTGAAATCGGTTTCGATATTTCTATATGTAACTGGGTGTTAAACTTTTTAACTGATCGACCCCAACGTACTAAAGTGGGTACCACTATATCAGATAAGCGTATTATAAATACAGGTGTACCACAGGGCTGTGTACTGTCGCCCTTTCTTTTTACTTTATTTACTTATGACTGTGTTACCTACTACAGTAACTGTCACATCGCTAAATTTGCGGATGATACTACCATTGTAGGTCTAATCAATGATGACAGTGATGAGTCTAATTATCGCAACCAAGTTAAACGAGTTGTAGACTGGTGTAACGAAAACAATCTGTTCTTGAATGTATCTAAGACTAAAGAAATGGTTGTTGATTTCCGTAAATCACTTAATGTCAAATATCCAATATTTATTAATGGTATATCAGTTGAGTTTGTAGAAGAATTTAAATTCTTGGGTATTTATATTTCAAATGATCTGAAGTGGCATATTAACACACGTAACATTATTAGAAAGGCCCAAAGAAGAATCTACTTCCTACGTAGACTTAAATCATTTGGTATAAACTCTGAAATAATGTCGTCCTTCTATAGGTCAGTTATAGAGAGTGTAATAACGTATTCTTTAACGGTATGGTTCGGTAGCGCTACCGAAAATGAAAAGCGTGACCTAAATAGAATAGTCAAGACCGCATCGCGTATAATTGGATCTACACAACTGCCTTTGGAGAACATATTTTCGGATCGTCTTCTGAAAAAGGCAGTGGCTATCAAAGATGATCATTTTCATCCGGCCTCTAGTATGTTCCAGTTGATGCGCAGCGGTCGGCGATTTCGTTCTATTAAGGCCAATAAGGCACGATTTACAAATAGTTTCTTTCCAGGATCTATTAGAGCCTTAAATATGATGTAGACTTTTTTTTGTAATGTTTTTGTTTTTGAGTTCGTGTTGTGTCCGTTGGATATTGTGCTCCGCCAACAGAGCAAACAGAATTTCTATGTTTTTCCTAAAACAAATGATAATAAATGATACTTGACTTGACTTGACTTGACAAACAGCACACGAAACTCTCGAGTGTATTTAACTTCAAACAATACATCAGGTCATTCTAAGAAAAAAGTTTATAAAATTGCTTAGTGACACGAGTTTGGAACTATTTTATTCATGTGCTTTCTTGTTTACCAAAGGCCGGTTTATACTAAGAATGAAAACATGCGACAACAAATACATAAACTTAAATTTTTCTTACATAAAATATAATAAATTAGAAATGTTTTCATTCTACAACTAAGATAACCATTTATTCTGTCTTTTTAAAATTCAATCAAATGATATCATGATCACTATTAAGAACAAAGACATCATTTTACCGTCACAATATTATTGCTCTGACTATTCATGATGCCATTTTATTGAGCTTGTAAAAATATTATTTTCAATCAAGGCAGCATAAATGGTTTAATAAATCTAGGAAAAAAACTTTCTTGATTGCTTTTATTTTTTTGTATAAAAAAAAGACATTTTGCCACCCTCTATAACCACCAATGTATTTTGTCTGATTTGCCCTTTGACCTTCAGTACCTAGTGTATATCCTTACCCGTTATTCTCACATTACAAGGGATTCCTATTGGATACTCTCCTACAACATCATCTTCATATATGTCACCTAACTTGATGTTTTTAGTAGCAAACTAAAAATTCAATAATCAATTTTGTATTAATCGGAGTATTACAACTTAACCGTACTTAACTAAAAATCTATAAGGATAAGTTTAAAACTAGAAACCCTTAGTTTCTGTAGTTACTGTACATACAGGGCTATTCACAGTTTCGTTTGAACAATTGAAAGCAATTCAACACAACCTAACTCGTTACCTGATTTTATTCAGTTGTGTTAAGTTGTTGGGAGCGAGCATGTAAACTTCTGTGTCATAAACTACTAACACCACTGTTAGGAGGCTCACAGTGATTTATTAACTCATGGCTTGGCAAATTTATTCAAGTGGACAAAGACGGAAAATATATCAGTCCAGCCAATACTAGGTGACTTGTTAAAAGTAGATAGACTTGAAAGGAAGTTTAAAGAATAAAAAGCTAAGTTAGGTCGACACAAAACTGGTTGAAACTAATCAGGGTCACAAATACAACGCGTGCGACAAAAGTCATCAGTTAAAATAGAATAATGGACACAAGTATCGAACTGATGGCAAACATTTGCACTTAAACACAATAATGCTATTCAAAGTTAAGTTCAATTAAAAGCAACTCAATGCATCACTACTCATGTGTTGCTTTGCGTTGCATTTAGTTTCCCGGAGCACATGTGTAGTTCCGTGCCGAGCACCTTGGCCCACCTTAAAGTGTACTTACTGTTTCTAGTATTCTTGGAAAGCTATAATAACATTGCTGTCCATCATAAAGATGATAAGAGATTAATTTATTTGCTGAAATGTTTAAATCTATGGCATCATTTCCAAACATCTAGTGAAAGAACCAAAAGATCCAAAAACAATTTCACAAAAAATAAAGCAACTTCAAATAAAGAGACAGGACACATTAAAAAAATAAGAAAATCAAATAATACTTATTTGCATGTTGATCAGCATATAGACCATTTTAGTTGGACATGCACAAATGCACATTATCTTCCTTTGTAAAAGCGTCGTAAATATATGTTACCTTTACATTTATTTCAAACATGGCAATTAGTTCAAATGGGTAAACTTGAAAAACAGCGAAGGCCAACCATGACACCTGGCCACCATCCTCCTAAATGATAAAGAACAATAAATTATACTATATGTAAAAAGGAATCCAGGCAATGAATCGAAATTACACAATGTAATAATAGCACACTAAATACAGCTACTAATAATACAGCAATGCTTTATCAATTGTAGATCATTCAAATGTGTTATAATACAATAGTGTATATATGCATGTAGCGGGGAATTTATTTTAGGAAAAATAAAGGGCTATAGGGCCTTTTATTCGAATAAATAAGAGATGTCAAATGTATATAGTAAACTGAAAATAAAAAAAAATGGCATCTAAAATAAAAATCTGTAATGGTGGTTTAAATAAATTTAAATGCTAACATTTTCAAAGGATGTTGACTTGACAACGACTGTTTCCAATTCCTCATCCCATGACAAATTTCTAAAAGATAACAACAAATTCAGTTAGTTTGAAGGGGTTTTTATTTCTTTAATAACAATGTCGTTCATTATATAGTGTTTAATGCTCAAGGCCTCTAAGGGCCTCAAAACATTACCCTGGTCATTTTTTGGATCAAAATGTATGGAAACGTACTTCCATATTGTTGCAGCTAGTAATCAGCGCAGTTTGTCTTTTGATTTATAAATCCATTTGTACACCTGGGTGGAGAGAGGCACACAAAGGTAAAGTGTCTTGCCTAAGGATACAAGCAATGCGACGAGCAGACTTGAACTCCAGATCTCACGATCAATGTTCCAAAACCAACGAACTGCGCGACAATTTCTCTTGTTATTTCTAATTATTATTTTTTAAATGTAGTGTATCATTATGTTTCACTATATGTGATTTTGAACTAAATTTTGAATTTATCAATACTGTAAAACATACTTAAATTTATATTTTCTTGACAAGTAAACAGATTGTAAAACTTCACCAGTGTCAAGATGAACTCTTTGTAGCAGATTGTTGGAAGTTAGAACTAGAAGATGAGGTTGATAACCTTTGAACTTCATCATACTTGGTTCAAGATTGTTCTAAAATAAATTTATTAAAGAAATACATAATTAATTGTGAGTTTCAAATTTGCTATGACTAATGATGCAATACAAGTATTAAGTAGGGAGCAAGCAACTTTCAAGTATTCGTATTGACAAAAAAACTTGACATATATAGAGGTAGAGAGGAAACAGGACAGCCAAAGGTGGCGCGGAAAGACATGGTAAAGAAAGAAAGCATGAATGTTGTCCAGAGGTGTTTATCTAAGGGTAGATAAAGTCTACCTTCTTGGAGTTTGAATAGATTCTGTTTTTGCAAACCGAAATAAATTGTAAACCAACCAGGGCTCAGGAAATGAAATGTCAAAAATGAGCTAATGAGCATTCATGCAAACTCTCTTGATTTGTGTGGAAAGTGTGTAGCATGAATTTTTCTAATTCCTCTGCGTATACATATGATTTGTGCAAACAAATTTTCCTACTGGAAAATTAGGAATTACACAAAGTAACTTTTAGTTTTTTACTGTACCACATTCACACTGCATATTAATGCATCATAAAACTCTTCTTCTTGATTTTCAGACTGTTTGTACAACAAGCCTGGCAATCCATTTAAGCCATTACTGAAAACAAAAATATAACTACATTATTCCTCATGTATGTATTCATGTATGTATACCCAATCGCTAAAAAACAAGACTTTTTTTTTTTTTTTATTTATATAAAATGTTTTTAAACATGACATCTTGTCAAACAATACTTGTTCTTTTAGCACTTATTGTACAATGCCTCACTTACCCTGGTAATTTTTTGGATCAAAAACATATTTCCCATAATGCAGCTAGTAATACGCACTATTGTTTTGACCTTATGCCCAAAACTGACCCAAAATCTTTACAGTAATTAATTTGCATCAAATTTATTCTCAGGTTTCTGTTTGTGGAAGTCAATTGAATATTTGTCAAACGGTTAGAAGGCATGGAACTGATTGTATCGCAATCACAGATAAAACTCTTGATCGAAAAGAGCTCAGCATACTGTTGTTAGATTGCCTTGGTTTGGGCAAATGAAAACTTTTTGAAGACTTATTTCACATCATTTTTAAACATTTGACTAATAAATACTATTTTTTTTCATAAAAGTTAATAAAATAAAACAAATACTTGACTCCAAAAGATTTGTTAGTTCTTACCAAGAATAACATGTTTTGTAATTGTCCAAATACAATCTTTTTCTGGAAAAAAAATAGACAGTGATTGAAACTGTGAAACTAAACAAAGAGTAACAGATACTGTAGCTAGGAGTTTGATACATTGTAAAAAAACTATAACACAACATAGACCTATTTGTGACATGGTCGGTTTGGTACTCAGGCTTGAGATTTACTAATTGTGACACCATATCCAACAGAAACGTCTTCTCAGGGCAATTCATTATAATCCCCAAGTTGTTTTGAAATTTGGTTTAATAAAATATTGATTCAGATTTGTGAAAAAACATGAGATTATAGGTGTTTGGTAGCATAAGAAAAGGAAGAATCTACAGAGAAACCGACATCAAGATGTACACAAAATTTTATCAAAATTAAGTTTACAACCTTTTAATCTTCAGGTTTAAAAAACATTTATCAATTCCATCAATTAACATGTACTAGTAGGGGTTTCCATTGGTCTTTGGTCTTTGATAGGCATTTGAGGTATTTGCTTTTGAAACATCCTTTCGGCTGGACAGGTGGATTTTTTTATTTATTTTTCCATATTATTATTCTCAATTTAGTGGCATAAAATTCAGGGATTCCATAAAAACCAACAAATAAAGCAACATGCCTATTATATTTGAATAGATACTTACTCCTCGTACACAATATGGGACCTTGATTGAATTTGCCATACTTTCTTGTATTTAGCAGATTTCTACAACAAAATATACAACATATCATCATGAAGCTTCTTGTGCATCACTAGTTAGCCAGTTCCTTTATTGTAATGTTAGTTCTTAAAACTCATACAGTGACAGTGTTGATTTTTATGTTAAAAGTATAATATGGTGCGCTTCATAGATATTCGATAATTAAGTACACACAACTATCATCTTCCTATACTATGCAAAATATCATTTGAATATAGTCACACATCTAGGCTACACTGGGCATAATATTATACAAATAATTAATGTTTTTTATGAGTGTAATGGTACAAATAATGGCATGAGGTGAATGATAAAAGGTTATATTTTAACGAGGCGCTAGCTCTGAGTTGAAATATAACCTTTCTTCATAATATCCTAATTGCCATCAGGCCAAGGCTAGACCCAGCTGGGCTGTAGACCGGCAGCCTAGAGACATTTGGTTAGATGAGCCAGGTACCAATATCTGACTATTTGAGTGTGTTGGGGGTCACTTGAAGTGAATGAAAATGGGAGTCTGCCGGGTACCCCCTGCTGCGTCTAGACCGGGGGGACCCCGAAACGTGCTAAAAAATCGGCACAGGTTAGATGAGAGAGATACCACCTAATTTTACCACCATGGGATGCCCATTGGCATCCTTATAACAGTATCACAAACGACAGACCTTTTCTCTGCTGCAAAAGGCCCGCCAGACCCCCCGAGGGAGGGCCTAAAATGGGGTTAGCATAGATGAGTGAGGTACCACTCAAAATCAATTCCAAACGAACAAGTTGTGTTCATACAATACTAAATGGATAACAACAGACTAATTGTCTGCTGCACCGCAAGTGCCAGACACCCTAAAGTTAGGCCCCCTTCCCCCAACTAACCCAGCTTAGATATTGTAGATACCACCAGCAACCAATGTTATATGATTTAGCACATTGTAAGCAATACCAAATGACCTATTACAGACTATCTGTACACTGCTCTGGCCCTGGCAGACCCCTCTAAAGTTAGACTAGAGACCCCTCTTTCCCCAACTAGCCCAGCTTAGATATTGTAGATACCACCAGCAACCAATGTTATATGATTTAGCACATTGTAAGCAATCACCAAATGACCTATTACAAACTATCTGTACACTGCCTTGGCCCTGGCAGACCCCTCTAAAGTTCGACTAGAGACTCCATTCCCCCAACTGGCCTAGCTTAGATATTGTAGATACCACCAGCAACCAATGTTATAATTATGATTTAGCACATTGTAAGCAATACCAAATGACCTATAACAGACTATCTGTACACTGCCTTGGCACTGGCAGACCCCTCTAAAGTTCCCCCATTTACCCCAAGTATATCCTTAGATATTGTAGATACCACCAAAAAAACCACACAAAACAACATATTTAATTGAATAAAGTTTAACTTTAATCGAACTAACACAAAACAATTGAAAATATATCACATCAATGACAATAAAATGACCATTACCATTTTAAAGGGAAAAATAGTTTTAGAGTTTCACTTCAAACTTATATAAGCCAAATATAAACAAGTACGGATTCGAGTAAATTTAGCATTCCTGCTAAGAATTGTGAGGATCTGGAATTCCTTGCCTTTGAATGTCAAAGATACATTCGTCTGTAACTCTTGCAACCTATTTTAAGAGAAAGCTTAGTAATCACCTTAATCAAATTCAGGATTGTAGTAACTTAATCAAAAGTGATTTGATTAATTAATAGTTGGTAATTTTAAATGCTGTATATTATAATCTTAATCCTCTATATATATTTATATATATAAATCCAAAGGCAAATAACTGAAAAAATGACAATGCTGTGGGTATCAGTGGCTGAATCTCAATGGAGATACAAAAAAAAATTGAAAAGCTAAATCAAAAGGCTAAAGTAAAACAGCCAGAAACGTTAGCAGAGCTTTCGGGCAACACTAGCCCTTCATCATTGCAAGTGAAGGATAAGAGCTGGCAAGTGCTGCCTGGGTGGACAGGAATAAAAGAAATACAACAAAAGGAGACAGGGTGGAGTCTGAATAAGAGTAGAAAACAAAGAAGGTAGCTTGGTAGAGATACAGTATAAACAATTTTGGAATGAAACTAAACACGGCCAACAGCCATAAGTCGCGTGCTAAAACGCATAGTGATACCGGACCGACAGACAGACCGACAGACCGACCGACCGCCGACATAGTGAACTATAGAGTCGCGTCCACGCGACTAAAAACAGCTTAAATGGTGGTTAATATTGATACTTAAATTTAGGTAGACAATGGAATAATTTTACCAACCTGGGAGTATGTTTCTAATGTTAAGTACAAAAGGTTTTGTGGTTTTAAGTTGTAATTCCCAGTGGTTTTCCTTGTCTTTGCAAGTTTTGTCGCTCCATTTGACACATGGAATATTGCAATAACTCTGAAATTTGTTATCGAGTGACCAGATGAATTAAAATGTTCGGCTACAGGTTGAACAAGCTTTAATGTGTTGATAGCTGATCTGTGTTGTGTCATTCTCATACGGAGAGTGTTTTTGGTTTCTCCGACGTATGTTTGCCACAAATATTACAGTATATGAGATAAATGACGTTTTTGGTTAGACAATTAATTGATTGTCTTATCCGAAAAATGTGGCCAGTTTGGTTACTCTTAAATTTTTCAGTAGAATCAACCAATGAACAAGTTTTGCAAGATTTGCCGCAAAGGTGACTGCCCAAATTTTGACTGTCATGAGAGTTAATTTCACTCTTACATTTGGATCTGACTAATATATCACGAAGGTTGGGAGGTCTACGAAATGCAATAATGGGTAGTTCCGGAAAAACAGTCCTGAGACGTTCTGTGGGCTGTAGAATGGGCATATGTTTCTCAATAAATTAATAGCCCCGTAATGGAGGCAACCTAGGTTGATAGGTTTGTAATTTCTATTCCGGAGATGTCCGGTTAGTTCTTCGGTACGATTCTGAAAATCTAAATCTGAAGAACAGATAGGTCTGATAGGTAATGCTTTACTGTTCGGTATGTTTTTAGTACAGTGTTGGGGATGACAACTGCTAGGGAGCAGGTACATATTTTTATCAGTGGGTTTACGGAATAGGTCAGTTTTGAGAGTACCATTTTCTATGGTCACTATAGTGTCCACAAAATCAACGCTACTAGTGGATTTGGTAACTGTAAATCTTAGGATCGATGGAGTGTTTTTTTTTACCATCACAGAAACAGATTTTGCCACCTTATCCGCAATTTCCGGGGTGGGTTCCGTTGTGAGTTTACGATATATAATGAAGCTGTCTTAAGGATTCCTCTTAATAAAATTTGATGTCCATAGCAACAGTGGCAGAACCTTTATCAGCGGGTTTAATGATGATATCATTACGCTGACGCAATTTGGCAATGGCCTGCCTCTCTTGTTTTGAGATTGTCACGTTTATCTGGACTCGGGACGTAGTTTTGTACATCCTCCTCAATAGCCTGGATAAATGTTTCTAAAGCTGGACAACGATTTTTAGGTGGATTCCAGGAACTTTTTGGTTTAAATTTGTTAACGTTGCATTCGTTTTGCGTGGTGCTGCTGTCTGAATCAGCAAAATATTCACGTAATCGTAATCTTCTAGAAAAAGACTCTATATCCAAAGATAGTTGTTGTGCGCCGACCTGCCTTGGTTTTGGGCAGAATTTAAGTCCTCGGGAAGGAAGTTTTTTCTCTCCTTCGGAAAGTCAACAATTAATTTCAACAACTGAATCAGAGGTGTTGCTCTGATTCTTGTAATATGTCCCAACGAACCTTCTGCAGGGTTTCCTAAAAGCCCTGAAGTCATCCGAAGGTAGAGTCATTTGTGTTGAAATGACCAAGTCTGCATATTAGACCAAATTTGTGATGTTCCCTTCGGGTCATTACCGTTGATTGTTTACGGCAGTCATTGGCGATAATCCTGAGTTTGTTTTGAAACTAGGATGCAGGAAGTTCTCTTTTCAACTTCTTAGTTCTAGAGTGAATTTCAACGTCAAACTCAGTGAGGATTTTGCGGCAATTGTCAATTTGGATCTCATTGAGATCTCTAATTTTGTTCAAATACCTTTTTTAATAGATACAGTACTACATATCTACATAAATAAAGTACATAAAAAAAAATTATATATATTTATAATTTTTTTTTTAAATATTTTTTTCGATCGAGATACGGTATTGTTCAGTCTATCTGAAGATCGTTTAACGTGAAACACCGTGTAATAGACCTCCGTGTTCCATCTACTTTATAAAAATATATATTCGCTCTTGATTCCAATTGAGCACGTTTGCAGCCTCAACGCATCTATATAAGACTTGCACTGATGAAGGGCTAGTGTTGCGCGAAAGCTCTGCTAACTTTTCTGGCTGTTTACTTTATCGTTTTGATTTAGCTTTTCGCTTTTTTTTGTATCTCCATTGAGATCCAGCCACTGATACCCACAGCATTGTCATTTTTTCAGTAATTTGCCTTTGGATTTATAAATATATATATACATATGAATACAGGATTAAGATTATAATATACAGCATTTAAAATTACCCACTATTAATTAATCAAATCACTTTAGATTAAGTTACTACAATCCTGAATTTGATTAGGGTGATTACTAAGCTTTCTCTCAAAATATGTCCAAGAGTTACAGACGGATGTATCTTTGACATCCAAAGGCAAGGAATGCTAAATTTACCCGAATCCATACTTGTTATATATATTTGGCTTATAATATATAAGTTTTAATTGAAACTCTTAAACTATTTTCCCCTTTAGAATGGTAATGGTCATTTTATCGTCATTGATATATTTTCAATTGTTTTGTGTTAGTTCGATTAAAGTTAAACTTTATTCAATTAAACATGTTGTTTTGGGTGGTTATTTTGTTGCTGCTGGTGGTATCTACAATATCTAAGGTAGGCTATATACTTGGGGTAAATGGGGGAACTTTAGAGTGGTCTGCCAGTGCCAAGGCAGTGTACAGATAGTCTGTTATAGGTCATTTTGTATTGCTTACAATGTGCTAAATCATAATTATAACATTGGTTGCTGGTGGTATCAACAATATCTAAGCTAGGCCAGTTGGGAAAATGGAGTCTCTAGTCGAACTTTAGAGGGGTCTGCCAGGGTCAAGGCAGTGTACAGATAGTTTGTAATAGGTCATTTGGTGATTGCTTACAATGTGCTAAATCATATAACATTGGTTGCTGGTGGTATCTACAATATCTAAGCTTGGTTAGTTGGGGGAAGGGGGGCCTCTAGTCTAACTTTAGGGTGTCTGGCACTTGCGGTGCAGCAGACAATTAGTCTGTTGTTATCCATTTAGTATTGTATGAACACAACTTGTTCGTTTGGAATTGATTTTGAGTGGTACCTCACTCATCTATGCTAACCCCATTTTAGGCCCTCCCTCGGGGGGTCTGGCGGGCCTTTTGCAGCAGAGAAAAAGTCTGTCGTTTGTGATACTATTATAAGGATGCCAATGGGCATCCCATGGTGGTAAAATTTGGTGGTATCTCTCTCATCTAACCTGTGCCGATTTTTTAGCACGTTTCGGGGTCCCCCCGGTCTAGACGCAGCAGGGGGTACCCGGCAGACTCCCATTTTCATTCACTTCAAGTGACCCCCAACACACTCAAATAGTCAGATATTGGTACCTAGCTCATCTAACCAAATGTCTCTGGGCTGCCGGTCTACTGCAGCAATAAAAAAAAAACTTCGACAGGCAACCGGAACTAGAATTATAGGCTAGCCGCTATAATTATGTTTTTTCCAACGATTTCATGTCTTGTTTGTAGAGATGTTCTCATTAATAATTCATAATCCTAAAAACGATCAAAACCTATTTAAATGCTTGATCTAAATTTGTACATATTTCTCCAAATCGTACACATCGTGTGGTGGTGTTTACAAACAAAACAGAGGCAGAATAACAGGTGGTGCTGTTGTATTGTATTTATAAAGTAATTTGTATACTAAATTTTTTTTCATCCACAAAATTTTTTTTTTTTCATACAAAAATACTACTAAAATACTATTAAAAGATCGTTTAATAGTGCGATCAAATGACAGGAATTATTTAGAGGTTATATAAAATCAAACATTGTATACTCTATCTCTAAGAAATATTTCAATCTTTTATCAACTAAGCCGAAGTTATTTATACAGTTATTTCTGGACATTTGGCGTGCCATACTTGGCTACCGAAATGAACATTTTGTTCTTTTGGCGTTTCATGAACTTGGCATAACCACCTGCAGAATGCACTGTACTGTGTGATAACCAGTGATTTGTAATAGCCGAAGGCTGGATAGCAATATATTGTGTTATAGCAGTTCAAGAAGTGATTCTCCATGGACCATGCCATGGAGAGGGAACCAACTTCACTGTGCTTTAACAAGAATATGTGTTGTAATTTATGTGGTCTTAATGTATTATATAAGATTATTATTTTTTATATTAAATAATGTTTTTGAACACATTTACGGCCGCCATCTTGTTGGTTCCCCTCCTGATGTTGGAATCACTTTTCAATCAATCTGGAGTACGCCAATCTAGCCTTCGGCTTTACCTCACTGGTGATGACTCGACCGTGTCTAGAGCGTGGCGCTGTCTCCTCTCCTACTATTTTTTAGGCCTAGCCTGGACCGTATATCTGTTCAGTATTATTATTAATACTAGAGGCCTATTGATACGAAAATAAAAGGCAATTAGTACCTGTAGTATCAACTTCCTAAGTATCCTACAATTTTTGCGATAATTTCTGCCATCTATTCTTTCTCTTTCGAATATTTGTTCGCCGTGGTTAGGATTCCGGCACCGGAACTCAACTGCCCAGCGTTAGGGGGAATCCGACACGCTATTGCGCATGCCCAGAGCGAGGTAATCGGCGACTCTATACATCAACAGCGATGGATCATTTCATAGCTGCGCCACACGGCGAACTAGCCTATAGAGATGCCTACTAATACGGGATCCACTAATCTAGGCTAGGGCTACCAGTTAGACGTGACCAGTGGGCCTATTTATTTTGTAATTAAAAAGTGGTTGCTTTATTCATATAATTAAACTTCATATCATTATGAATTATAATAATTACATGACTAGTTTTATGATTTTTCATAACGCATTATACTGTACATAACAACAGGGAGTTGTCCCTGATAACATTAACAACATGCAATCACAAGTTGGATGTGAAAAAACTGTTCGGGAAGTCAGGGTCGCAACGCTAAAAACAACATTACGAATCTTAGATAGAAACTGATACTTATTAATATCATTATAATTATTTTAACACGTGGCGTAGTCGTATTTTAATAATTAATTCATGTATGGCATAGGCAAAGTTTCATCCATCGCTCTCTCCCTCGCGCAACGACTATCTAGGCTACAGTAATCCCTATAACACTCCGACTCTCGGTGGTGTGGTGTGTGTGGCACTCTATATTATAAGTGCAAGCTATAATTCACTTCCCAGAGCTATGGGCATGCGCAATAGCGTGTCGGATTCCCTAACGGTGGGCAGTTGAGTTCCGGTGCCGGAATCCTAACCACGGCGATATTTGTTTCACTACACTCATCATAGGGCCTAGGCCTAAAATATACCGCATGCTTCCTTCATCATCAGGTTTCACAAAATCAACACATTCATAGATTGTAACAGTTCACTGCACACACATAACAACAAATACCAGCTGAGTTTGTTTTGCTGCTGCTGTTTTGCTGCTGCTGCTGTATGCTGCTACCCTGGGAATGAGTTGAGAACTATAATTGAGTACTACGGCAGTCAACTTTATCAACCATAAATAGAAATTTCATCTAGATGTATTGTCCCCAAAAAACATGAAAAATGAAGATTAATTAAATCAGACTTTGAATGTGTTATTTTGTAGTTTTAATAAAATAATTAATCACTTCCATAGAAAAAAAACGAAAAAAAATGTTTTCACTTATAAAATGACAAAATAAATGGTTAAATTCAACCAAAAATCCATTGGCTGGCAGCCAATTTGACAATTTTTTGCTTTAAATTACATTTTTTCAGGTAAATACATTTTTTTTCGATCCAATTTTTGGTCAATGTGGATAACTATTATGTTACATTAAAATGGAATATTTAAAATAACAAATTTAAGAATTATTTTTTCAGGGGGACAATACATCTTTAAACTTTAAAGTTGAAAAAGAATGAATAAAATAATTATCACAAAAGTGACAGTTCATCTTTGTAGTTTATAGGCACCGTGTAAAGTTATTCGTTTTTGACTAAAAAAACAGTTTGCTTTGTTGAATTGAAAGTGTGCACTCCAATTGTCCTTCAGATTCAATTAGCCTATATATAACTACTGGATAAAATACAACAAGCACAGTTGCAGATTCAGAGGTTTTTTCCTGTTTTGCTTCACACCGTCGGTTAACTGGATTTTCTATTTTTACTATTTATATAACAATTCGCGCAATCAATCGTCAAGTCATTTGAAGATTAACAACAACATTATCATTTATTTGCATTGTTGCCTTGTATCATGGCCATTATTCATTACACATATCTATCAATACATCTGTGTTAATGATATGCAATTATGAAAATATTAATAAAAAAGATAAAAAGAAATTGAATCGTATTACAAGGAAAGCTGAATATATTGTTAAAGATCCGTTAGTGCAGTTTAGATGAAATATATACATAGATTGGATAGTGAAGGCAGCTCATAAAATAATTAAAGATGTTGATCATCCCCTTAGCAAATACTTTATTATCAAACGCAATGGTAGAATACATGTTCCAATAACTAAGAAAAACAGATCGAGATATGCCTTTGTTGCAAATGCTATTCATATAATTAATTCACGTCACCATCGATAAAATGTTATGTAATACAAGACTATGTAAACAATGAAACTTTTAAAACGTAAATTTTTTCAATTTATAAATGTTTTTTATATCTTTAATATTTTTAAACGTTTTAAACATGTTTAGCCTATTTGAAATTTTAGCAATTTATAAATTGTAAAGGTTTTAGGAACATTCTAATGGTTTAAATCCTTTTAAAGCTGTTTATAATAATTATTATAATAATAATAATATAAAAAACTTTCGATTTCCAGCAACCTATAGAAACAAGTTAGGGCTGCAGGTTGTTTCATTGTGTTAATTCAGGGAAGTTTCCTATCCTTGTTCTTCAACAGTCTTGTGGTCGATGACACATTATTGCATGCCCATAACAAAAAGTCTTTAGTAGATATAGCTCTATATCTATTAGCCTTATAAGTTATTTTCTTAAGCTATATATAGCTCTATTACTTATTAAGAAGATAGCTATTAGAAATCTATGAATATCATATAAATTATTGTCTACTATTAACAAATAATAATTGGCCACTTAAATATTAATCAACTATATATTTTATATAGCTGGGAAGTAGTCATTCCATTGTTGACTCATTAAGTTAAAATCATTAGTAGCCGAGATGAAAAGGTCTACTAAAAAACTATTAGGGCTACTAAAAATAGAGCTATTTCTATTTAAGTCTACTTAAATCTACTATTTTTGTTTGCTATGGGCTAGTTCTACTGTAGGTCTTGGTCTTTGCAATTTGAAAGCTCCAATGACAAAGCTCTGAAAACTAAACAGCCCTGTCTCTTTCATCAGAGCCGCAGGGACAGAGGTAGCATAACATTTTAAGTGGTAATCTAAGTGGTCAAGTCTGACAGCAAGGTACAATGCAATGCAGTGTGTTTTACTATTTCCAGGTCACCGAATGAATTTTAATTGTTTGAGAGGGTAAAGTGGGTGAAGAGACTCAAGCAAAGTTTTCACTGTTTTCATATACAAATACTGTACGTGTGAGGGTGTAAATTGTACACCTCCGCATAGAAAAAATAGGGCATAACAATTTACACATTAGTCCAGTTTTATGACACTGGTTAATAAAATGGACAACAAATTAATGATTGGATACTGGACATGCAGTTCTTGATAGACTCAAAACAACTTTCTGGTAGCTACGGGTATGCAGATGTGGTAAGAAACACACAAGGAAGAGCAAGAGATCTCTCGTTCTGAATTTGGAGGCCCAAGGAAATGAGGGAAAGACAGCGAAAGCGGCGCTTGAGGAATTAATGTACGAATACGGAGAAGCGAACTCTGCCGTATCTCCAATGGCAAATTGTTATGCTAGTATCCAGAGAAGTGGGGAAACTGCAAATAAATACGCAATTGCCTTGGAAGCCGTGTTGGGCAAAGTGGAAAGAAAGAATTCATCTGTGCTCGAAGAACGTGATTGAATGCTAACGACGCAGTACATGTTTGGACTAATGGATCTCTGAGTTCGTGAGCGGTTAGCCCCTATGAGACTACGGGACATGTCCTTTAACCAATTGAGACGGGAGCTGAGAATCATCACAGAGGAGAACAACTAGGCGAAGAGAAGGGCATTCTACATGACTCAGACTGCCGGAGATATTACTTCCACACAGACAGATAAGCTAAGGGCAGCGTTAGATAAACAACTAAAGGCCACAAAAAACACCTCGATCGCATTGAACTGTCTGGACAATGAGTTTTAATCAGGACATGGTTCGCCCCCCGTCAGCAGTACCAACCAATGACAGGACCCCTACCAGGGGCACAAAGGCCCATCGAATGTAACCATTGCCACGAGTACGGACACATCGCCCGATACTGCCCATGGGCAGGCCTTCCTTTAAACTAAAGTCACCTGCTGTTGTGGGACAACCAGTGGGTGTGAAAGAAAAGAGCCCAGTAGTAAATAATGAAGTTCCTGTACCATTGGATGAGAAACATAAACAAGAACTAGTAGGACACGTAAACACATGTGAAGTGCACGTAAGTGGCCAGCCATGTACAGCTCTGTTAGATACCGGATCACAGGTGATGACAATCACCTTGGCGTTTGTTAAAGAGCATCGCACCTTGTCGAAGTCGGATATTGTTCCGTTGAGTATCACCATTGAAGGCGCAGGGGGACTGGCGTTTCGAGTGCCGTACCGACGAATTCCACTGACCAAGTTTCAAGAAGTACGAGAGCACGTAAAGGACTTAGAATAATCTGGAATCATCCGACGAGAGTCCTTTTGCTTCGCCCATTGTCATCGTTCAGAAGAAGGATGGAAGTAGTCGTCTATGCGTCGAGTACCGTAAGTTAAACTCACAAACCGTACGGGACGCTTTTCCATTACCGAAGATAGAAGAAAGCCTTGATTCTCTTGCTAACGCAAAATATTTCTAAAGTCTTGACTTAACGTCGGGTATCTCCAAATCCAGATGGACCATAATGATCAGCACAAGACGGCATTCATTACACCCTTTGGTTGTTTGAATATACTATGATGTCGTTTAGACTCATGAACGCCCCTGCCACGTTTCAGCGTCTAATGAACACTGTTTTTGGCGACCTTAATTTTACCGACATTCTACTCTATCTAGATGGCATTATTGTGTTTAGTAAAAAAGTTGAAGAACAAGAAGAGAAGCTTCAAAATGTGTTTGATAGGCTCCGCACACATGGCCTTAAGCTGAAGAGGTCAAAACGTCAATTCTTCAAGAAAGAAGTTCAATACTTTGGACATCATGTTTCAGCAGATGGAGTGAAAACCGACCAAGAAAAAGTAGCAGCGGTAGAGAACTGGCCGGTTCCGAAAGAAAAGAGGGTGCCACTTCCTTGGTTTTACTGGCTATTACCGACGTTTCATAAAAGACTATGCAAGTATCGGCAGACGAGAATTCAATGCGAAACAGAAAAGAATGTACTAGGTAACTGTCTACGACGAAAAGATACAAAAGAAAGTTTTTTATTACCGCCGTCAAATAATTAACACATTATCAATAATGGGACAGTCCTACAGGTATCTTTGCCACATGAGGAAATTAAACAAGAACAGAGGAGAAACAAGATCACTTCTACTTGAGAGTGAGGATAAGCTGAGTGATCGGCGTATGCAACAAGAATCCCGGCAAGTACGGAATATTTTATCAAAATTGGATAATCTAAAGTTCGACAATGGAGTGATGATCCAGAGTCCCAATCTCAACACACACGATTTATCATTACCAGTTACTGCCCTGTGAAAGTAATTCGACAGTTGCATGATATTATGGGTCATTAAGGCTTTGAAAGAACACTCGATTTAGTTCAAAGGTGTTGTTTCTGGCCAGGATTAAGAGGCGAGGTCCGCGAACACATCAACCAATGTGAAAGATGTGTGCTTAGAAAGACCGCAGAACCCAAGGCTAGAGCTCCTCTAAGTAATATAAATAACCACCCGAATTGGTTTGCATCGACTTTTGAACAGTTGAAATGTCACGTGGGGGCATAGAAGATGTACTGGTTTTGACAGACCACTTCACAAGATACGCCCAAGCATATCCAACGAGCAATCAGACGGCGCACACTGTCTTTTTTTATTCATTATGGTCCCTGTTTTATAAATCCAATTTGTTTTTAAAAAAAAGGTAACAGTATGACTAGTAACCAACAAAATGCTGCAGCGGATTCATCGCTGGATCCATCAATACCTGATCCGATTTCTACAAACACACCTATAATGCCGGAACTTAGTATCCAAGGACAACCAAGGCGACCACGACCAAGACTTCTCAGATCCACTACACCGAGGAGTGGTGCAGTAAACAGCCCAGAGATGGCAACAGACGTCAGCGTAGTTCAACCAGGGACATTGCCCTTGTTGTTGGCTGACATTGATCCACCATTGGATACTGTACCAAGAGTGTATCAGATAAAGAGTGTTCCCACATTTACTGGGAGGGATAAGGATGGATTAAAGGTGGAAGACTGGGTTAGAGATATAAAGTATCTGTTACGATCCAAGGGTTATTCTGCACCACTTCCCCAATTCCATGAGATTGTAAGACACACTGAGGATCGGGCCCGTGACTTTGTATTGAACTTGGAGAGTAGGGGTCCAGACCTAATGACACCTGATGCTGCCCTGAAAGAACTGGTCAGAGAGTATTGGGGACTTGAACTTTATTGTGTCACCTATAGCAGCTTTTTATGCCCGTTTTCAGCAGTCCACTGAAACGCCAAGAGACTATGCAATTGCGCTCGAAGCTCTTTTACGCCAAGTATGTGGCCAACTCAAGTCACAAAATTCTGTCGAACTGATGGATCGAGATGGGGTTTTATGAACCCAGTTTATGTATGGCCTGCGAGATGTAAATGTAAAGAATCGGCTGGCTCCGATGCACCCATGGCACATGACATTTGCAGCTTTACGGGAAGAACTACACATCATCTCCTATGAATTGGCACATAACCGTGATCAGACAGACAGACTGTAGCAAGACCTAAAGACAGTGTTGCAAAGAGCGAAGTGAAATCAATACCAACCACGGATATAAACCTCGAAATATTAGAACGGTTAAAGGCTTTAGATGGTACGCATTCAAGGAATCGAAAACAAGCCAGAAAGTTATGACAGACCTCGGGCACAACCTCGCAGGAACGCCTGCTTCAAATGCGGCAAGATTGGTCATTTCGCCAGAAACTGTAATCCGACTAACAATCGCCCCGCATCAATGTGACACAGCAGCAACAACAGACTTACTTCGAACACCAGACACCTTTTCAGCCACAAAGTGTAAACTCCTACCAGACCGGCAATCATGGTGTACAAATAACACAGCAGCTGCGACAACAAGTTTACTTTGAACATCAGATTCCATTCCAGCCACAAGGCCCTTTCCAACAATTTGGCCGACCATGGTATCCCACTAATCAACAGCTTCCAGTAAATCAACAAGCCGACCTGAAACAGCTGCTGCCAGCCATCAGCTTTCTTTAAACGGGTATGAACTGCAGACGACGGGCTATCTGTTGGTATGAATTTGTGCCCAAACAAATCAATAGAGGGATTAATCGGTCCAGTGAATGAAGCTATTGTATCCATATCTGGTCAACTTTGTAATGCTCTTTTAGATACAGGTTCACAAGTTACAACCATCACTGCAGATTTCGTCAATGATCACCCAACTTTAAAGATCTAAAAGCTACAGCTAGTTGCTGTGAACATTGAATGGGCTGGAGGTCAGTTAGTAGCCCACCATGGTGTTCTGCTCATCAACTTGGAAGTACTGGGAGTAGAGTTGGAGGCGGTTCCGGTACTGGTTGTACCATCAAGATGAAGATGCCCTGTTTCATTGGAACGAATGTGATATGGCCAACTACATGGTCAGTATGGACGGTCATTCATGGAAATCATTCGGGAGAAATCTACTACATGGTTTGCAGCTTACCAGTCTCTAAAGGGTGATGGGATGGACTGACTGACTGACTGACTCTGAGGTTATACAGATTATACTGTGTAAACTCCTCGAAATGAAAAAAAGCCGAACCACACCTTACCACCCACAGGGGAATGGCATGACTGAGCGGTTCAACTCTACATTACTCAATATGTTGGGAACGCATCAGCCTCATCAGAAACCTCGGTGGCGTGACCATGTAGAGGCCATGACACACGCCTATTGTTCCACGCATTCATCAACTCAGTTCACCCCATTTTTTCTGTTTATAATGCGTGAACCGAGAGTGTCTTTAGAGTAGAACCTTTTGAACTTTTTGAACTAGAGACTGATGGAGAGGAACTCACTGACACAAATGAAGTTGATTTCATCCATTGACTCAGATACCAACTTCGTCCATTGACTCAGATACCAACTTCGTCCATTGACTCAGATACCAACTTCGTCCATTGACTCAGATACCAACTTCGTCCATTGACTCAGATACCAACTTCGTCCATTGACTCAGATACCAACTTCGTCCATTGACTCAGATACCAATTTCGTCCATTGACTCAGATACCAACTTCGTCCATTGACTCAGATACCAACTTCAAGAAGCTTACGACTTAGCAGCGATGCATACAAAGGCTGCAAGACAGAAGCAGAAAAATGCGTACAACAAAACGTTGATTTGAACGTTGGAGACTCTGTTTTAGTTGCTAACAAGTCATTGCGTGGCCGTAATAAACTGAGGGAAAGATGGGAGGAAACACCATATACCATTATTCATCACATCCAAGGTCAGTCCACATTCACTGTGCACCGAGATGATGATGGCAGAGAGCAAACTGTTCACCGCAACCATGTACCTTTGAAAAATTTGATAGTGATGGTAGTAGTTGCAACAATGCACCAGAGTCTCCTTCAACTGATGATGATGATCCAGAAGTTTACAGAACGAATGCAACTGACTTGATTCCTCTTCCTGCTGAATTTTGTACTCACTCCCCCACTACTAACATTACGGATAGGGATGGGCACTGCAGTAATTATTTTGCCAAAAGGGTTAGAGAATGGGAAACTAATGCTGTTTTTTCTCGTAAATAAGAATGTCTTTATAATTTTTATCTATAATTATGTCGTTGGGACAACATCGCTCTTAAGCTGGGGTGGGTGTGAAGGTACCTGTACATGTATTAAATGTATTTTCTGTAGATAGGTTACACGGCCTAATTTTTTAAACATTTTATATCTTTCATTTTATAAAATTATGTTAGTATGGTATGTTAGTATGGTATGTCATATGTAATGTTGTTAGGGAACGATTTAAGCTGTGGTGAATGTGAGGGTGTAAATTGTACACCTCCGCATAGAAGAAATAGGGTGGGACAATTTACATGTTAGTCCAGTTTTATGACACTGGTTAATAAAATAAATAAATAAATAGTGTTACATAAATAATTATTATCACGGTCCAATATGGCATTTTTAATGTATGGGTAAATAATGTGTTAAACGGAATAATCTGCACCCATTCTGCGTCTTCGTCAGAGAATGGTAAGCTTGGGATGATACCTGATACATCCTCTCTCCTTCGGATGCTTGCATCGACTAGACGTATATTTGCCTAGCCTGTTAAACAATTTAATTATTTTTCTTTTTGTTGAGAGCACATCGTTTGATCTTGATGTAATCAATCTTGTTCCTGTTTGCTGCTAGCGACGGCTGCAGTGTTGTGTTGGGTTTTAGCTTCTTTTCTGTTATTAAAAAATTGCGATTAAACTGGAATCAGGTCTTTTCTATTATGTGTCAGTGATCATTATTTGCTCTCCCACAAGCTAGTCAAACACCAACGGACACAATCCGAAGGCACACACACAACTGGTTGCAGAATTGGTTGTACAAGCCTTACTATGGACTGTCCTGTATAAAATAAATGCAAGGCTGTGTAGAGAAAAGACACATGGTGGTTTATCTGAAAAAAGATTATACTGTATTGCTATAGAGTTCCCCTTACAGTTAGATTTCAGTAGCAGGCATATCATTCATGGCAGATGTTCTGCTATGGCAGCCAAAACATGGGCCTGCAAAACAAGGAAGAGCAGCACTCACAAACATTGATGTACTAGAGACAGATACTGGTATGCAGAGAGAAGAACTAGTTGTCACAATGGCAGATAGGAAGTTATGGATGAATCCGTCATATAAGTTTGGGTATGTCCCAGACTAAAGTAAGTAGCAGGCATATTTTTTAAGTGATGTCCATTTCCCTTGATAATTTGTAAAAACTACATTCAAACACGCCACGATTCTTCACAATACACCATATAGTATCCAGGTCAACTGTGATGTCATAATCTAAATGCTGAAACAAAACAAAAAATTAAATCAGATAAAAAAAAATTATCAATATGATAAAGATCGCCTCGTTTTTTAAGAGTTTACCCAATATTAGGAAGCTATCGTTTGGCGATAATCGACGAATAAGTACAAGCTAGGTTATGTAAATTGATATGTCTTTAATTGGACCTAGAAACCACCAAACCTGTTGAGGTAGAGAGCTATAATAATGCACATTATGACTTCCCGGCATCCTCACAATAAACTTCTACAATTATCCCCATGGAAATTAGGCCTATAGACTACCAAAAAAAGTGTAAAATACCCTTTTTTCTATGACATCAACTTTTTAACCTGCTGAACTGTTTCAACTTTTTCAGTTCAGCAGGTTAAAATGCTGATGTCAACTGTCTCAAAACCCTGGTAGAGAGTCCAGTTTGGAGAGTTGTAATTGTTCTTTAATCTTACTCCAATGACAGTCAATGTCCATTCCAGTAAATGGAAATGTTTTAGTAAAATTCAATGATTATTTAAATCTTCAGTGATTTGTATGAACCCTGTATGATTTTTAAAAAGAAACCGGTTTATTTAGCATAACTGCTTTTAACGACAATATTAATCAAAATCAAAATTCTGTTACCTCTTCCCATCTTCCTTCTAATGTAACGACCTTATACATCTCGCCTGTGTCATTGTCATGGTAACAGACATGACCTTTATGGTCTTCATCTGTGATGACAACAATTAATAAATCTAGCTCGTTTTCATGTTCAACGCCTTTCAAAGTCTAAACAAAAAATACTTGTACTATAATTCACAGTTCTAAAACATATTTGTGCCCAAAAGCTTTAAAATATGAATAGAATTTACATGCATTAAATTTTACAAATTGGAAATCATGTTATAATATAACCACAATATTGTTTGTGATTTTGTAATATTGATTTATCACTGCTCACACAATAAATTAAATGCCAACCAAAATGTGGTTCATGGTATGGTTTTATTTCTAATCTTCCTTAATACATGTCCAGTACATATGATCCTCATTTTATCTTGACCTCTCCCTGACCTTATGGTCTATACCATTCTATGTGCAATTATAAATTTACCTCAAGTCCAGGCCAAGCGACTAATGATGAATCAAAGACCCTTGGTGTGACTACTCTTCCAGAGGATGTGAAAGTTGGCCCTGGCGATCTTTGTGTTGCATTGTTAATCATGTTAATATTAAATAATTCTACCACTTCTGAATTTGTTGAAGATTGTTTCATTTTTAACATTCTGTAAAATAAAACACATTCATTTTGTCCTTTTCTAAGCTCTATAATACACTACAGTACAGGTCCACCTCAAATAATTAGAGACCCCTCCAATTAAAGACTGCTGTACCACGGCCCTGGATGATCACATTTTCTTAATCTTTAAGTGTTCCCTCAAGTCAAAGACTCCCTCTAGAGATCAGAGACCATGGTTTGGGTGGACCCAACAGAACATTTTCTTTTAAATTGTTCTACTAATTAAACACCATTAAAAATAATCTTTTGACAATTTTGCATTTTTAAGGGTAGAACAGAAATTGACATTTTGAAAAAAAAATCCAAAGACAAAACTGCAGATTTTGAAATACACACAAACATGATAGACAAGCCAACATTTGCCATCACTCTTTGGGATTTAATTTCCCTCTAAATAGGATAATTTAAAACTACTTCTAGTGCCAGTCTTTATTTGAAAGGATTCTAAACAGAGATCAGTACCAAAAAAAGTGGATTCCTGTAGTTTTATTGGATTTGGAGGAAGACCTGCAGTTTGATAAAAACGTTTCTAAGCTCATCAAAAACAGGTGTGTAGAACGAGCAATCAAAACTTTCAAGAAAACTTAAATCTGCAAATTTATCATGGACACTAACCTCATCTTGTTTGGTCCAGTGTGTATAATCCTTCCCGATTCATCCCAGTGAAACCAAGCTTTCTCCCCTGTATATGTAGGATCCTGAACTAGATTTAATCTCCCATTGATGGCCTAGAAAACAATGTCATTGACATCACATTTTACATTTTAAAAGAAAAATGGTCCAGCATTGATCGTTGGAATGGTGTTATACAAACGAAAATTATTTGTTATTATAAAGCATAAAGCTCTGTCTACATTATAAAACTAGTTTGACAAATAAAGTGCCCAAATATGTTATTCATATGCCCACATATGGTAGTAATATGACATTACCTGTACAGCCCCATTAGAGAATGTATTCATTTTTACCCGAAGTTTTTCAAAACTTCGGGTAAATGTCACTTAACCTCCTACTGTGACATGTGTTTATATAAGTCCAACTTTGATAGACAGGTCGTTAAACCTTTTGATCATTGGCCGACTTCTGCTAGTTTTTGCCTGACCATTGACCTTGCATACTGAAGAATGTACCTTTTCCTAATCAATCAATTACAAGAGAGCTAATAAAATCACAGGGGTATAATAGGATTCAGGTCATTAATCACATGTTTAGTTGATTTATCTGATAAGGATTTTGACCAAAAAGTTCTAATGGGGATGTACACCTAATGGACATCATTATGTCCATATATGGGCACATAACATTTGTTGTCACATAAAGTTTGATAGTGTAGACAGAACTTAAGTAACTTAAAGGAAATCTGACAGTAACATATCTTACCTCTTTATTATTTTTCATATCAAAAACCGACATATCACCATTATTTGGCATATAAGCAATGATGTAATGCCAGGGAAATCCCCCAATCACCACACAATGTTCCTCACTCTTGGCAACATCAAACAGTACATCAGGGCATTCTGATTATAAGAGATATAAAATCAAATATAAATTTAATTTGTGACACAGGAGTTTTGAACTCGCAATTGTTTGATGCATGTGCATGTGAATGATAACTTTTAAAGCTTGTTTTCCAGAAGTGAATAATATTTACATGAATCAATCAAACTTTCCTGAGTTCTGATTCGTTGTGTTTTTTTTCGTTAAATGAATCTAAGAATATGCATGCGCATATACGGATGCTTTAGATTTGATTGAAGTCACTAAGTGGAAAACATGCTAAAGACTTAGACGTAGAGGCCCAGGCTATAATAACACTCACGATGATGGGATTATTCTCATTCAAAAGGAGACCTAACATAAATTATCATTTACAGTGGTGGATCCAGAAATTTCACATAAAGCTGGAGGTAAAAAAGTATAAAAATAGAAATATGTATATATTAACTATAATTAGTAATATGAATTTAGTACTAACAAAGACACCAGCCTTGTAAAGGCGCTTTTCAAATGTAGTTTCACACACCTTTAAAATGTTACAGCTTTCACAATACTTTTTTAAGGTCACTACCATTTTTAAAACTATTGTTCTTTTTAGTATACCAAAGTTTTAAAACAATCCCATCAAAAACAAATGAAAGCCGTGATTGTAGGCTTTCGTTTTTTGCCAAGTCTACCAATGGTCTAAATATGTCAAAGGATGTTGATATTTTGGATCCGATTTTGTCTGATTTGAACTTTGACCTTCAGAACCTACTGTATATTCTTACCTGTTATTCTCACATTACAAGGGACTCCTATTGGACGCTCTCCTACAACATCATCTTCATATATGTCACCTAACTTGATGTTTTTAGTAGTAAACTAAAAAAAATATAATAATTCATTTCGAATTGATCAGAGTACTAAAATAACTAAGTAAAGCTTGACATAATATTCAGAATTAGCCACTACCGCACTTAACTAAAATCAAAGATTTTACGAGGCTTTTATGAGGTTAATTTGGATATTCTGCTAATTTTGGTCACAGTGCCTGCACATGCGATGCTATTCACAGTTTTGTTCAACCGAAGGTCAACGCAACTCAACTGCTCTCATGTCACAACTGTGCGTTACTTTGACTTACTGCAAGTTGCCTTCTGTTGCTTAGAGCGTGCATGTTAATTTATGGCTGGGCCAACGCTATTCAATCAAAGTTATGAAAGCAACTCAGTATCTCATGTCATTGAGTTGCGTTCTGTTACTCGGAGTGCTCATGTCAACCTGTCGAATTGAATTCCATGTAGAACATTTTAGCCAACCTTAACATATAAGTATACTTACTCTTTCTAGTAATCTTGGAAAGCTATAAAAACATATTCGTCCTTTCCGATGATAAGAGATTAATTTATTTTCTGAAATATTTACATCTAAAACATCATTTCCAAATATCTAGTGAACAGAATCAAAAAATCTATAAAATAAGCTTAACTCTAAATAAAAAGACAGATCACATAATGATCATTAAAATAAAGAAAAAGGGAAAATATCTAAAATAAACAAGTAATAATAATTATTTGGTGCATGTTGATTAAAATTAATGTGTTTTGTGACTATTTTATTTTGTCAAAAGTTGCTAAATTATAGATTTGCAAAAAACACCATAAAGTACAATACAACAGATGTTACCTTTTTATTTATTTCAAACATGGCAATTAGTTGAAATGGGTAAACTTGAAAAACAGCTAAGGCCAACCACGACACCTGGCCACCATCCTCCTAAATAACAAAGAATGGATTATATTGCTAGGATGAAAAGAAATCCATGTACTGTATTGAAATAATTACACTGTTACTTTCAGACTAGGGGTCATAGCAAAGAAATTGTATGCAGTAGAATTTCTCCTTTGAGACACCCCTTAGGAGGAGACACCCCTTAGGAGGCACTCCTATCAAGGGGAAATTTTTGTGGGTTTAAGAATGTGTTCCCTTAATATGGGTTTCTAATAGTGAATTGCAATGTAATCACAGCTTAAAAATTGATTTACTGTGTAGAGAGATACCGATTTTAGAATATTCTAGTATGGCTTGTCTTCCTCAGTTTGTTGGTGATTCAATTCCCCCAGAAAAAGATCAGTAAAGAGCCACAAAATTTGCTGTTGAAATTAAATCTCAACCATACAGTGACCGCATGAAATTTATGAAACTGGCATCTTTAGCATTTCGAAGAAAGAGGTCTTGCTGCTTACAGATTTTTAGAATGATAAAAAAGTATGATAATGTTAATCCGGGTGTCTTTTTTGAATTAGCACCATCTACTATAACTAGAGGCCACAATTTTTAAATTTAAAAAAGTTCAAGTAAAATCAAAACACAGACAGAAATTCTTTACAATGTCTGCAGTAAATGATTGGAATAGTTTGCCATATCATATAGTAATGCATACTTTTGAAACACACTGGAAAACCCACAACCTAAAGTTTGAGCCATATAACCAAGATGTTCAAAGAGGGACTCCAAACCTTAACAGGTTTATAGTCTAAAGGTCAAGGTAAATCAAGGTAAAATTATGGCTACATCAGATTGGCCAAGAAGATTTTTGTTTGAATTTAAGTCTATGTCTGTGTTGAGAATGTCAATGTGAGAACAGTCTAATTGTGTGAAGTGAAATTGAAAGGTTCCTACTATGAAAATAGGATTCATTTTCAATCCAACACAGAGGTTTGCTGCTTAAGATGCACCAATAAAAAGGCTTTTCTGTTCTTGTGTTGATTGGATCTAGCAACTGTAAAATTAGAATGACAATTAAAAATCTATCATAGTTTAAATAAATTTAAATACTAACATTTTTAAAGTTTGTAGACTTGATGACGACAGTTTCCAATATCTCATCCCATGACAAATATCTAGAAGATAACAAAAAAATTGTTTAGTTAAAACGGTTTTATTTTATTCTCATTTTAGGAATCCACATGGAGTATATTCCACTGATTACTAGTGTTTCCTCACCATACAATAAGAGAGTAGTAGTCAATACCGTATTCACTTTTCTATCGGTTGTAGCACTTGCAACATCCGACTGCACCACCCTTTCGCAATGCAAAATCGTGTGTGATTTATACAATTGTTATTTATTTTTTCAAATCTCCACTGAAGCATATCGAAAAAAATTCCACAGGTTAGTCCAAGTTCATTCGTACAAACCAATAATCACAAAATGTTTTCAACATGCTAGTTTTTCCGTCTTTTTTCCAAAAAAATATATTCTATTTTAAAAAATGTGAAAATCCTTTGCTTTTTTCTACCCGAAATTAATAAGTAGGCTAGTAAGAGTCTATAGGCTGAAAGTTCTATCTATAATTATGGAGAAAAGACTACTGTACAAGTTTTTTATTTCTACTCCTAGCCATGTGTCTATAAACTCAAGAGTAACAACATGTCTGTATATGATTGGCAATTGGGAGTTAATAACAACTGAATCACCACCGATTACGATTTACTATATCACAATGTAATGCACGTCTCAATTGGGTATAGTTGTAAATTTAGCAATTGTATAAAACATACTTAAATTTATATTTTCTTGACAAGTAAACAGATTGTAAAACTTCGCCAGTGTCAAGATGAACTCTTTGTAGCAGATTGTTTGAAGTTAGAACTAGAAGATGAGGTTGATAACCTTGGAACTTTATCATACTTGGTTCAAGGTTGTCCTAAAATAAATGCATGACAGATTAGTGAGTTTCAAATTTGCTATGACAGACAGCCTAGCAACAAGTTAGACTATGTCAATTGATTTGTCGTCAGTTGTTGTCTGGACCTAGAAATCATTAAAACTGTGTGGAGTAGGGAACATAGTTAGGTTGTCACAAGCTCTCTATAGTGCTGGCAAGGCCGTAGCGAGAGGTTAAAATCAATTTAAATGTTTTATAAATTTTTGACACAAAATAACTTCTAGTATCTACTGTACCACATTCACACTGCATAGTAATGCATTTTTATACTCTACTCCTTGATTTGCAGACTTTTTGTACAACAAGCCTGGAAATCCATTGAAGCCATTACTGAAAACAAACAAAAAGAATACTGTACTAGATTATTTCTTATACTTTTTTTTTAAAGAAGACTTTTCTCTTTTTTTCTGTTTTTAAACATAAATTCTTGCTAAAACCTACTACTAATATAAACAAAATTCAACTAAACAAACACATTTGCATAAGAGAGGCAGGTCTAAGGGTTAGACAATGTGTGACCAGTTGATTAAGAATTTTGTTTTCAATTTTTTAATGCCCATATCCAAAAAACCAAAAAAAAGTTTTTTTTTTCATTTGTTTTGGTTAGCGTTGGACTATTTATTTATGGCATATTTCAGACCTTTATCATTTGACTATTAAACTATAAAGGTTTTTTTAATGTGAAGCATACCTATTTTTCAACATAATAATCGGTTCTTACCAAGCATAACATGTTTTGTAATTGTCCAAATACAATCTTTTTCTGGAATAAAAAAGACTGTGATTTAAGCCTATTTTCCAACATTTCACATAGAAAATTACTGCATTTTCACCGCAACAGTTTGGTGAGCTTTTCAATTTCGCATTTTTGCTCATGAATGACGTGATGACACATTTTTTGAGCTCTTGTTGATTGTGCAATTTTTCGCTTCAAATAAAAAAACTCAAGGAATTGATTTAAAAGAAAGGGATTTAAAAGATAGAAACATGAAAACGCATGCATAAATAAGCTGACGCATGCGATTTGCGCTTCAAATTCATCTAGTGTTAAACAGGCTTTATTAAACTGTGTATTAATCTATTGTAATGAATTGGAAAGTTTTCTGAAGTATTTTTTATTATATTGGTGGCGCATTAAGTCGCATTTCATAGGCCTTTGTTTTGCTTTCGCAACACCCTCGCCTGACAGCAGGTGGATTTTTCTATCTACTTTTGCATCTTTTATAACAAGAATGAATTTGCACGAATTCAGGATTTCCTAACTAACTAGTTGTCAAAATAATCAGACAAATAAAATAATAAGGTCTATATTATTGAATGGATACTTACTCCTCATACAAAATATGGGATCTTGATTGAATTTGCCATACTTTCTTGTATTTAGCAGATTTCTACAACAAAATATAATCTACATCATTAAGTCAAAGAAGCTTTAATCATGGAGCTATAAATATTATAGCTCCATGTTTGCTTTAATAATTGTGCAGTAGGCATATCTAAATTCAAATAAAATGATACTCCAAAGTCCTCACTAGGCCTACTACAGCTACTACTAGCACAACTATACTATTACAATACTATAGCAGTAGGCCTTGTATTAATAATATACTATTCATTAGGCCTAGAGAGCATTACAAACCATTATACTAAATGATACTATGGAGTATCCTAGCACAACTATTAGGCCTAACTACAAATCTATGGCTATGCTACTTCCAATCAATAATGTCCTCTCTAGGCCTAGGACTAAACCAGAGACTACCCTAGAGCCTAATCTAGATAGGCCTAGGCCTAGTAGATTTGAGTGTGGCGCTGCCTCCTTCCTTCTTTTTTCTAGTTCTAGTAGGCTAGCCTTTCAATTTTCATTGTTCAGTAGGCCTAGCCTAGCTAGTATAGGAGGCCTGCAGGCCTATATATTGTATTGATATTATCAAAATAAAAGGTATTAAAAGGCAATAAGTACCTGTAGTATCAACTTCCTAAGTATCCTACAATTTTTCCGATAATTTCTGCCATTTATTCTTTCTCTTTCAAATATTTGTTTCACTACACTCATCCCGCATGCTTCCTCCAAAAAACAACAGTAGTAGTCCCTGGATTGTTACAGTTGACTGCACACACACAACAAAATAGGAGGAGCTGAGTTTTGGTGCTGCTACTACCCTGGAAAATGGATTGAGAACTACTGGAGATTTAACTTTATATCGTCAACTTTAACTGTGCTGATAAATGAACAAATGTCCATGCTTAAAAATTGCGACTTTTTAAAAATATACATGTTTAATCTACATAATTGAAAAAGGATGAATAAAATAAAAGTTTAAAGTTAAGGTAGGCCTACAGGCATGAATTTTAAATTTAATTTCTGGTTAATTGTAAATCAAATATTTTGTAACAGAAATCAAGACGAAAAAACATGAATTTCCCTTAAAATGGTCAAATACAACATTTGGAAAAATTCTGCTATCAAAACCAGGAAGACCTTTTTCAGTAGTTAGGTAGTTTAACCTATTAAAATATGTTGGATATACGGTGGATTATTTTTGCTATAGCATGAAAATAAAACTCTGAAGTTGTGTAGTTTGTGTACAAAAGAATAGAGATTTTACTGTGCTATTTGAACTATCCTCCCACTGATAAGAAAGTGCTTATATTCAACAAGCTCGTGTAACACAAATAAAATCTCAAACATTATGAAACAGGGGAAACTATAAATTATTGGAATATATGATCAATAGAACCTGGCCTTTAAACAACTCTGTAGTTTAACAGGCCAAAATTATTCACTTTGACTACTAAAACATGTTCATCGTTATGTTCAATTAATTATTGCCTTGTTTTTCGGATGAGATTTAAAGCTATTGGCCAACTTGTTCGAGTAGCTTCTACCGGATAAAATGCAACAGCAAGTACTGGCGAAGATCCAGGGATTTTTTGTTTGCTTCTCGTGGGTAACTATTTTTATTTTTATTTTTTTTTTGGACAATTATAAATAATAATTAATAAAGCACAAAGCACACTGTCAAACAAAGTCATTTCAAGGTTTACAAGGTTTATTTGCATTGTCAGTCGTTAACACATATCTATCAATACATCTGCGTTAATAATTAATGAGCAGTATGGGCATAAATGGACACCGTACAACCATTCCATCTCCATCCGATAACTTGGATACGGCCCTGTCATGTTTGCATGAACAATGTGTATACTAAATACTAAATAAAATATATAAAATGATTATAATTATTCAAAACGTATACATGTGTTCACAATACGTTTGAAAATGTCTATTGGAAACGTCCAAAACACCGATAAATATGGATATAAAACCTTTTGAAAACGTGTTTGTGTTTGGTTTGTGTTTGGTTTGTGTTTGGTAGGATAGGATGCTGCTGTAAATAATTAATGTACATTTGTTACTACATTGTATTGTGATACTGTGTAACGTGTAACCATGACAATTTAGCAACGACATGTATAAACATAAATGGATTCCGCTTAATTACCAAACCACCACCTGGGCTTAATTACTAAACCACCACCTGGAAAGGCTACTTGAAAAGGCTACTCGATAACCAGTCAGGTTGGTGAGCTGGAGTAGCCCTTTAAGTAGCCTCATGGGACAAGTTGCCCTCTGTATGTAAAGACGATAACATAGCTGCAGGCGGAGTGACATTCCCGTTAATACAACATGGCAGTTGTACAGTATGTATGGACAACTCAGTTTCACCTGGCGCAGTATTGGTCTAACCACAAAAAAAAAACATAAAAAAGCATAAATAAGCAGAATATAGCATTTATATCTTTTGCACATTTAGGCACATAATGATTTCTTATATATAACCTCTTTCCTATTTTTTTTTTTGCATAGCTTATGTTTTGCTATTGTGCGCATTTTGAGCAATAATAATGCCGTTTTATTAATAACATGTCAATATATTAATGTTAATATATTCTGACATGCTTTAAAGTGTTGCTTAAGATGCTTAAACTGCTAAATATTATTATGCCATGCTGTTAATGTGTTGCTTAAGCTGCTAATATTATAACATACATAAATAATCAGAATATAGCATTTAGATCTTTACTAATTTATGTGTTGCTTAAGCTGTTACAACTTAGGATAATTAGGCTGAAACTGCTAAATATATTATGATATTCTGTAAAGTTTAGCTTAGTTGCTGAAACTGCTAATAATCTGACAATTTAGTACGGAAAGCAAACCTACTTTCTAAATCTTTGAGAAAAAGGTTATGCGCGATTTACCTAAATTTGTCCATACAAATACAACTTTTTGTCCTATAAAACCATACATCAATTATACGTACGCTTTAATTGCAATTGCCCGATGACTATTGAATATAGGAACTTTGGCGTACTGGAAGTTGTAAAAAATGTACACAAAGCGAATAATTACAAACACAATATGATTCTGTATCCAAATATAAGGTACAAACTATTTAGAGAGTTATGTTTTTATATTTAAGGCATATTTTACAGTAAAAAAAAACATTTTTTAATGGTTAAAATATTGCCAATCCGCCCATAACCAAAATCTTTATAAATAAACAATACCTAAAGCACAGCAATCTATTAAGATTAATCGTTAGGATTTTAAAAGTTCAGAAACAAACTGCTCGGACTTCGAACAATTTACACATTGTAACTAATTGTTTAATTCTGTTAATTTTTAACTTTTGTTGTAAAGATAGGCAGCATAATACGAGACCTTTAGCCAAAGACACACTATCTTTATTGATATAACCTTTCACACTTTGGTAGGATTGGAGTTTGATCATATAGAATTGCTGTCGACACCTCTTTGTCTATATCTACCCGTATTGTACGATTAAACTTTCTCCAAGTTTAAATTGCCATAAATGCAATTATGACAGGCGTAGACAATTCAAGCAGTGACGAATTGGATACATTTGCAGATGGACTACTCAGAATGGCCAATGGATCAAGATATCTTTATGTTGCTAGCGATAAAGTTGACCAGAAAATATGGGATATTGCTTTTAACCAATTACCTTGCATAACTTATCAAAAATATCGGGTCGGGAGTCTGAATGAAGCACTGCCTACTTCAATATGTGGAGATCTTGATGTCATGTATAACCACTCAGTTTATCCAGTTGTATTGTGGCCATATGAACCAGCAAAGAAGTATCATAAAGGTGGTTATGTAATGGCTGAGCAAAATCCATACGAACCAGCTCATTTAACACTGAAAGTAAACAGCAACTGGCCCTTGGATGCGTCTTTAAAACACGTTGCTGATAAGAATGGTTATATAATGCCTGATAATATTATAAATGCAGATGAATTCGCTAAATTCGATAACTCCAGAAGACGTGGACCTTCGGTAGAAACTATTTCTGGTGATGGTTCTACAACTGATAACGTATCCTGTTTTAAATCCCAGTCACTACCATTACAATTAGTGAACTATTTTACAAGAGAAAGACGAAATAACTGGCCAACACAAGCAATTTTAAGAAAACTTTCTAAGGTTGATTATCTGGTGGTTGGTGTTGGCCACCCAAGAAGTGCATCAAAAGACATTGAATGGAGATTATCATTTTCACTAGCTGAACGAGAAATCTGTTTTGAACTCAGTGAGCCGTATGTTGAATGCATGTGTGCCTTAAAAGCAACAAAATCTTTAGTGGTTTTTAGTGAATCTGATTCAAAACCGTTCTGTTCCTACTTTATTAAGACAGCTTGCTTCTGGATGTGTGAGACTTTTCCCTTTAAAGGGCACAGCACTATGGACTTGACTAGAAAGACATTTGATTGGCTAATAAAATGCTATCAACAAAGATACCTTCCTCATTATTTTATTCAGCAACAGAATTTAATTGGACATTTATCAAGGGAAATTTGTGAAGAAGTTATAGTTTCATTAAAAGCAGTTAAGAGAGACCTTTGGAGCAATGTGATGTCTGGTATTGCAGTTGATGTTGGTGACTTTATCAACAAAAATATTTGTAAACAATTCAAAATCGGTGAACGCCTATATGTCCCCAGGGACTATGCAACGATAGAGGATTTCTTACGGAAAAGCAAAGATAACATTGAGAAGGCAAACCAGATTTTAGGCATGGGTAATGATGATTTTGCTATTGAAGAACGACTATTAGTATTAACTACTTTGTGTTTTTCACAATTTAGTCAAATCTTCCAAGAATATATGCATGAAAAAGCTGATCCTTTGGAATTGCTTAGACATAAACTAGACGATATGATTGTATTACTCTTAGAAAGTGATGAAATACCGACCGGCTACAAGAAAGTCTTTAAGCACAGTTTGTATTGCTGTTTAGGAGACAGTTGCATAGGATTACTTACACATTTACAAAGTACTGGGAAAGATGATCTGGATGGCTACCTCAATAAGCCATTGGAATATTATGAGAATGGATTGGACTTTGAGTACCCTAATGGATGGAGTGATAAGGGTATCGGTACTCAAATTAATGTGATTAAATATTACTATTTAATGAATGATGAAGAAAAACTGAAAGAGATGCTTGCTAAGTTTGAACCAGTACTTAGCAAAGTGAAGCGGAACAAAGCTGTAATGACAAAACTAAGAAAAATTCCAGTAGATGCGACACGACCCTTGGATATCTTGCCTTGGAAGAACATGGTTGACAAGGACATATTTATTATTTCTAAGAGTTCACACAGATATTTGATCATTAATCTAATTATTTTCATTTTTTATGTTAATGCAAAAATTGCACTAAAAGAGGGAGATAGGGATAGGGCAACTGAAAATTTAAAGGAAATGAAGTCAAGTTTGCATGTGATTGATTATCCAGATAAACCAGCAACACGATCATTAATTAATATTATAGAACAGAAAATGGTCAATTGATTGTAAAGATGTGGCTTTTTTTCAGATAGCTTGAACAGTATGTACTTAGAGCGGCCAGTATTTTGATGATAGAGTCAAACAATGCATGTTATCAACCAAAGTTACATGTTTGTAAACAGAAACTTTTACTGTAATATGATTCTAAATGTGTCAAATACAAATGTGTTCATCTTCAGTTTATTTTTATTGCAAAAATATCTTTAACTATTTAACTGTTTGCTTCTTCAGGCAGTCAGTGTTGCTATTGCTATGACAATATAATTATAACTAAACTATAAATACCAAATATTCCTTTCAAATCCTAAACACTACGTAAATGTGTAGGTTAATGCAGGTCTATCAAATTACATTTTTTCTAAAGTATTGTATGTATCTTTTTTTTTTTATAAAAAATAAAATTTAAAAATAAATGAATACTGCATGTTGTTTTATTTATGTGTAGTACTGTATTTCTAAAATTATGGTTACAACATTTTCAATCTGAAAATGTTGAATGTTAATTGTTTGAGCACATCACTATAGGTATTCGCAGAAACCTGTAGAATTATTTGATTTCAAGTTCCACAATTTTCATCAGGTAGTGACGAATAGTGTGAAAATTCTGAAATTTACAAGTTGTTATTCTTCAGTTCACAATATTGTTTTGCTTTTCTTTTTCTAGTGGTATTACTTATTTATTCAAAGAAACTAAGGATTGGAATTGTGAGCCACTAGCACTAGGCCAGAAACTATGGGATATTTCTTTTAATCAATTACCCTGCATAACATATCAAAAATATATGATGGGAAGTTATTTCGAATCTATGTCTGAGATAATAAGTGGAGTTAAAGATTACATGTATAGCTACTCACATTATCCAGTTGTATTGTGGCCATTTGAACTAGCAAGGAAGTGTCATAAAGGTGGCTATGTAATGGCTGAGATGAATCCAAGACAACCAGCCTTTTTTACATTGAAAGTAAACAGCTGGCTTTTGAGTGAGTCTTTAAATAATGCTGTGAAGAATAATATATAATATAATAATAATATAATGCCCGATGCTTTTATAATGGCAGATGAATTCTTTTATTCTCTTAACTCCAGGAAAACACGGTCCTTCAGTAGAAGTACTTAAAAAAGCTTTAATACAGATAGAACATTATATTTGAAAAGTCAGTCATGCCCATTTCATTCAAAAGATTTTTGACAAAATAGTTGGCCAACACAAGATATTTTAATAAAAAATTCTGAACTTAATTTTCTTGACTTTCCTGCTTAGTTTCTAATTTATATATCATTTACATCAATACAGCAAAGTGCACAAGCCTTTGGCTGAGCTCCATTTGTTTCTTGTTAATAGTTACCATTGTGTTACTCATCTCAGAAACTGTTTTGTTGCATAGGTTTGCACACCTTATATTATATAAGGGCTAGTATCATTGTTTTACCCGCACATGACAGTAACCTACACTATAGTATATGTAAATTATAGAGTAAAAATTAAGTACATAAACCAACGGTATTGTGGACTGATCTTGTTTTGATATGGGTCCATGTATGTGAAAAGCAGCAACTGACCTAAATCAAGTCATTTATAGCTAGTAAAACAGTAGTATAATACAACTTACTGGAATAAAGCATTTGATAGAGTAAAGACAAACAATTACAAAGATTCATTGATTAGTTAGACAGGAATTAAAGCCCAGTTCGGAGACTATAAGATGTCATAGAGAAAGAACTTGTGTTGTGCCAAGCTTACATTGAGAATTGTTTGGTCACATCTTTTTTAGTATCGCTGTTGGAATTCTCCTTCTTTGATGTTGATATTACTGGAAAAAGTCTGTATACTACGACGTTTTTAACTAGTAGAATTTGTCAAAAACTGACCTCAAGACTTTAGAATTTCATTGCAGATGATCTTCTCCGGATGGTTTCAAAGTTTACCAGAAAATAATATGAGATATTGCGTTTAGTCAATTTTGTTTAGGGGTTGGTATTTGACAAGTTCTTATACTTCTTTTTCTGATCCAAGAAACAGTTCTAATTTAATGTTACCATTTTAAGTTATTGTAAATGTTTGCTGCTTTTATTTCTTGAACTGTTTCTAAATAATTGAATGAACAATTACATTGCATATCGTTGAAAAGATCTAGAATTTCAGCTGACTACTTTATTTTACGCTGTCGTTGTTGTAATACTGAAGCAAGTTGTGTACTACCACGGATCTATAAATTAGAATACTGATGATAATCATAACAAGGATTAGACTATATTTTATTTTAGGTACGCGTGCAATATGATTGTTACGTTTTCCGCTTACTTCGTTCTTTATTAAGTTAATTATTGTCTCATTTAGATACAACTGTGTAGTAGGTATGTACTCTAGGCGTTGATTTCAGTTCTGATGATGAGAATAGTATTATTATAATAGTATATTATATAAGAAACTGGTATTTGCAGGTAGAAACATTTTTTTAGAAAAACTTAAAATCTTATTTTAAATTCATTAATAAAAATTAATAACATACTAGGCGACCATAACTATCATCAAAATAAGATTCTGAAATTTGATTATCAATAAAAAAAAATAACATTCTACTATTTTTTGACAGTAATACTTAATGGCACTATCCGATGATAGACGCCATCAGTCGTCCTTCTAGCTCAAAATACAAAATAAAAGTTTTACCGATTTTAACCAAATGTTATGTTTTTTTTCGTGTAAGTCTTTCATTTTTGCATTATATTATTTTTACAGCCTAGGGTGTCAACAGTGTTATGTTTGATGAGTAGCATGATGTTGTTTCTAAGCTACTTTTCACGGCCTATTTTGTACGGCCTACAACTCATCAGCTTTCTAAATATTTTTTTTTTAATATTTAGTGTGCTTTCTACAGAGTTAAAAAATAGGCATGTTTTTGATAAATTTGCATTAAATAAATGCAGACGAATTTTAAATTTTAACGTACACGTGCGTTTTCACCAAGCATCAATAAAAAATGAGTTTTTAATCTAGCGCGTAAATCACATTGCGCAAGTCTGACGTTTAAAAAAAAAATAGGAGGTGGACAACTTCACATGAATGTCGATATGACAAAGTTACGAAATGTTATGTTTACACGTTTTAGACAAACGCGACGCACAAATAAAGCTAGAAGAAAACAATAATAATACAGAAAAAAAAAACGATGAAGATAATTCCATACAATTCCAATCATATGTCCGCCAAGGTGTGGATAAATAAAAGTGTAGTGAAGAGCAACCTCTATAGCCATAATCGCAACAGTTATATATCATTTGAAAAAAAACAGAATAATAAAAAGATCAATATCAGCTAGAATTTCAACATGCTAAGTATTTAATACTAATATTATGCTACTGACTAAACATGAAATAATATATAATTAGTAATGATATTTGTTTGTAGATTATTACAATATATTCATAAAATTGTATTTTAGGAAATACATTGTTATTGATAATTATTAAGAAATATTGTTCAAATTCTTTATTAAAGTGTAATACTAGAATGATAATTATAGGTGTGATACAACGTATTGTTTTACGATAGGTTTTAAGAATTAGCCTTTTGTGTTTGAACTTCCATTCTGTTACTTTTTTATTAATTTGATTAGCTTATGCTAATGAAATAGCAAGAAATTGATTTAAACCATTTATTTAAATCACTGTAGGGTGACTGCAGGTAAATTCAATAAACTCAACAGCAGCTCACGTTTTGATAATTCGCTGCGTAAACGATGTTAGTTGCATTTTAGTATTATGGTCATGAATGAATGAAAAGAATTAGTGATCTATTAATGCGTTATTATTTTGTTTATAATTATTGGACAATTTTAACAATCAATGTACAATGCAATATCGTAAGTAATCAATATAAAATGTAACTACAATCTAGAAAATATTATGTTGGTAATGTAATGGAAGTGGCTTGGAGTTCTACACCTCTCTCCTTCCATTTTACATCATTCTGGTATTGTTCATTGGCGTGCTGGAAGAAATAAGATAAAACCTGGATTTAATTCGTCATTATGTCGAGTTATAGGTTATATGCATTTATTTAAATACAATAATAAAAAAGATATAATATTTACTGATTGATTAATCAATAATACTAATTGCATTCATTAATAAGCCTTCTTTAGGAGCTGGAAAACTTACGTTTTTCACACACAAAGCTTTTTTTTTTTCCACAATATAGATCAAGCCATTTCCCCCAATCAGTCATACTGACACAATCTTCGTTATTTGCGAGATTGTTTGGCTGACCAGTAAGCCAACCTGAAAAAATAAAGGAGTTTTTATTGTATATAACATGCACCGGTAACTATCATTATACAAAGTATTGGTTGTAAGGTTTCTCAGCAACGTGATTTGTTTGAACGATGACCATGATGAGTTCTAACCTTATGTGAAACAAAAAGTGTCTTTTTTTTATTAGATGAGCAAATTAGCACATGTGGTCAGGGATTACCATTAGTAAATTAATCACTGTCCTATCAGATAGGTGGAATCCTCCTGATGCAGGGGCTATTTTGTGAACCAGATCACCGGAGTAACCCCTATTTGTCACGAATGATGAACTGGGTTGGCACACAGATTACAACTGTGTACACTACGCCTACGGTTCATATTCCTTATCCGAAAAGAACTAGAGATGAGAGGCAGCTATGTAATGTATGAAAAAAGAATGTCAGATAATGCTGCCTTTCATTTTAGTAAGTCATATTAATCTTTATTAGTATATCATAGTAAAATTGTATCTAGAAACTGACAATATACAATGAAACATATCAACTGATATCAAGTATTTCGGCAACGTACTTGTACTCATATTATACTAGTACATCCCTTTTGTGTTTCCCTACAACTTTATCTTTAGAATCTCTTGTACATCATATTATTGGTAAATGATGAACACACATATTGTATTGTAATGAGGCCATTGTCTGTGGTTCAGGCTCATTAAGCCCATCCCACAACTCAGACCCATCCCTAATTTAGATCTTAGGACAACTACCCTCTGGACAATTACCACCCGGACAACTACTTCCCGGACAATCACTCCTCTAGGACAACTACCCCCGAACAACTACACCTTAGGAAACTACTCCCTAGGACAACTACTCCCAAGGACAACTACCGCATATAACAAATACCCCCTACTGCAGTTTTTGGTAACAAGTGAGCATCTGCAATCATTTCATTGCCAGAATTTGATCTGTGTGGTATTAAAGCCACCAGCTTTTTGCGGCTAATATTATTTTTATTTTATTATTTATTTCCTTTATTGCATCAAGTAAGCAGTGATGAAGTTGACATAAATATAATAGTAAATATGTAAACACATAGTATAACACAGTCCAAACAAGTAATACTAAAATATATCATAGTCCACAAATCAGTCTTTCAATGGCCATCATAGTACAGTACATCCAGTAACACAAACCAATATAGGTTCACAATTTGCTTATCATAACTCAGTTACTGATCATTCACCAATCATTGAAAACTCCGTGGAAAGTAATGAAGTTTTTTGTGCGTTGTGTCCGGACTTTGGGGAGGGTGAACGATCTAACGCGTCGGAGCTGATGGTTGTGTGTGGGAGGTTTAGGTAAGAGAGAGTGTAATATATGATCTTCTTTTTTCATTTTATCAAAGAATTTTCTTGACAACTTCTCGCGGCGTTCAGATAGAGTGATGATGTTAAGGTATCTGCGGGTATCAGCATACGAGGTACCATCGGGGCATATTATGTTACACGCTCTTCTTTGGACATGTTCAATTTGGTCAGATTGTGCTTTGGATAAACTCGGGGACCAAACAGCACAGGCATATTCGAGAACTGGTCGTATCACTGCTTGATAGTATCGGAGCAGTTCCAGTCTATCTAGGCCAGACCTCTTGAGTTGCTTAAGAAAAAACAACCTTGGTACAACGCGCTTGGTTAAACAGTCAACATGCGTCTGCCACGACAATTTACGGTCAAGATTGACACCTAGTAACTTTGCATGCTCAACACACTTCACTTCAGATCCATTCACAGTGATTGGGTCAAACTCAGTTGGTGTTCTCTTACATATAATGTTTATCGTTTGAATGCTGTTTCAAAAATTCAATGAGCATAAAAAAGGACATTCAATAATGAGCCAACAAGGAGGAGGAACCACCAGTTAAAGATATTGAATATCACATCAACTGCATTCAAACGGGATTGGGAGTAAAGTAATTTTCTACTATCATTCAGTGAACGGTACATTCGCTTTGCTTTTAAGGTCACCCACACAAGCATATTGTTACAAATCTTTATTATGATTTTGAAATGGTGAATACATCGAGGTTTTTGATACATTATTTAAATGTCTACAACAATCGATATTTAACTTAGGCCTACTTGACAGAAAAGTCAGGAAAATGAAATCGAAACTTTGAATGCAGATGGATATCTATTAAATATATTACTTTTACTTTGTCCATATGTCCAATTATTATCTATGTTCACCATAACTTTGACTTATCTTTACTGAACTATTATGTTATAAAAGGCGGACTAAAAAGATTCGACGTTGAACTATGATCGTGAGACGCATTGCTTGTATCCTTATTCAAGATACGTTCCTAACTTTTGCTTCTCTCTACCCAGGTGTACAAATGGGTGCCTGGTGAAGGTAAAAACTTAACTGCGCTGATTACTAGCTGCAAAATAATGGAAGTATGTGTGATAACATAGGTGATAGTGATACACCAAAAACTATGTTTTGCTTACGTGAATAGTTTGAGCCTTCATCTTTGACCCAGGAAAATCCTACACCACTTCTTTCTAAACCAATCCACAGTTTTTGCCTTTTTATTTGGCTTCGGACAAAATCATTTTCAGACTTATCTTTTATCACAACAAGGTAAGCACCGTCGTAAGATTCGCAATGTTTTTTAGCTTCTTCCCACTTCATTTTCGAATTAAAAGATCCGTAACACTTGTTGTTGAATGCTGTCCAGTAATTTGGGCAACCTATAACAATTAATAATGAAATAAAAATAAGAATACAAAGAAAAAATATCATTTTGCAAATTAAAATGCTCATCGCTTTTGAAAAATATACATTTTTAATAATCATATCAGTTTAAACTTTCTATAAATTTTAAGTATTATTATATTTATTTTATATTATTATTAAATATTATTATTATATTATTTTAAGATATATTTGTAAGTATATTTTATATTGAAAGTAATTTTTTTCTGACAAAAGAACACTCTTTATGTTAAAACATAATCACATTATAGTTTTTCCTCTTTTTTAAAAATTAATTTTAATTGATAACCAATACTGCACTAATGAATTATGTGAATTCTGTGCCATAGATCTACTTTTGGATCTACTAGGAACAAAGTTAAAAAAAAAAATTGACATATGCATAATACATGACATAATGCTCCTGAACAAACAGAAAAATAGACTGCCTGGTGCTACAATTGTTAAAATTCACTCTCTTTTTGCTGATTTATAATACCTTTATGTCTTGTCTCCAGTTCAATTTCTGAAATAAATAAATAAAAACAATTATTAATAAGTTAACTTTAAATATAATATTCTGTCTACAATACGAATAATAATATACCACAGAATGTGAGTTGAAATAGTAATATTATTATTATTATTATTATTATTATTAATATTATTACTTAATCTTGTTTAGTTCCACCATGGATTCTCTATAGTTTCACTTTGTGCAAGAGTAAAAAAACTACATCTTAGTCTATAATGCATTTTAACTAAATGCAATCGATACTTTTGGCGTCTTTGTCGTCGTGTGACTACACCAGGCTGAATAAAGGTAATGCGACGACATTAGTCCTATACTAAGGAAATATAATATTGAGTAAATACAGTGTATATCTTTTTCAAATGATCAATAAATACAGGCAGAACAAAATTTATATATTTAGGCCTAACTATTACTAAAAGGAAAGTAATTGATACAGATATCATAATACGATAGAAAATTTCTAAATGTGACAATTTATCGAGTGTACGTCTATTTTTTCGAAAAGCTAAAAAAAACTACTTACTTACTCACTTACCTACATACTTAATCACATATTAAAAATTACTTAAAAAAAATAAATTAATTGAACACATGAACATAGTTATTCTATCATAAAAAATGTATTAATTACACTTGGGTGTCTTTTAGCGAAATTGCGAAGCTCTCAAATAGTGGGGGTTTTAGTGACCCGTTACAAAAATGACACACTACACCGTCTAGGCGGTAGTTCATCGGGTCGATTGTCTACGACTAAAGAACTACCGCACTTCACAGACTAAAATTAGATTAATTAAGTACTAGTTAAGTACCAAACATTATTAAAAACTCTTCCTTTTAATACCCTGTAACAGAAATTTGAAAATGGAATTTCAAAGAACCGACCCGCATTTCAAATCTCTTTTAATAGTTGTCTAAGATTGTAATAAATAATAATACAGTATGAATAAAAGTATTAAACAAAAAGTAAGAATATGAAAGGATAAAGATGAAATTAAATCTACGTAATAATTTTCGCTTTTAGACCACAATGGGCTTATTATTTATTTTTTATTTTATTTTATTTAAATTTTTTATTATTTATTGTTATCTTCTTAGTTTGACGTGCAACCACTCCACCACCACCCTAGTCCTGCATGAATTCACACAAACAGGAGTTTGTACTGCATAGTACTACCAACATTTTTGTTTTACTGCACAACAACATGTTAGTTGCCCGAAAAGCTGATATAAATAAGGATTTGATTTTACACTATATTTAATAAGGGTGATCCATCCATTTGATTTACATTAAATCAGCAATTGCTGATAATTAGGGAACCTCGGAGGTTCACAAGACAAACATATACACAAGATGCTCTACATAAACAAAGTCTTTGGGAGGGGAGTTGTAAGTTTGTCCTTAGAAAAAATCCTGACATATGACGGGACTTGAACCCAGGACCCTTGGAAAGGTAGCCAAGCATCATAACCACCAAGCCACAACTCCACTCCAGTTTGTTTGGTAACAATCATGACATTGAAAATGTAGAACAAATTAATAGTAAATATCTCTGATAATTATGTAGCGCTTGGTCATCATTGCATTAACTGATTTTAATAAAAATGCTTATTTACCTTCCGCTTCCGCTTCGACTGATCTGTCTTCAAAACTTTCTTCATCAATAATTTCGTCGACCGTTAGTTGGTTTTCCTCATCAATGCCTGTCTTTTCAAATTGTTGTTCAACACCTTCTTCTGTAATAATCACCAAAACCACTGTTTTTGTGTGTATGTGTATTTTTATATTTCGGTATATTTCTTCAACATATAAATGCATAAAAACATACAGAAATAATATATAGGCCTACACTAAATTGACAACATCAAACAAACTACGAAAAACACAATGTACATATAACAACATCCATTTGGTTGGGGTATGCCACTCAAATACACAAGAACATGGTTGGTCGCTTTGTAAGAAGAGTGGGAGTGATAATTGGTGAGAAAAAGCAGTCGGTGAAGTCTGTCTACTTTAATTTACTTGTTTCGTTGGTGTTTAAATACGCGAGGCATCCGATCCACCGATACATCACCTTTCAGCAAAATGGCAACAGACTTGGTCCTGGTTGCTCTCGCAAGTCGTTACACCTGTTATGTGTCATCAGGCACACAACTTTTTAATTCTAATTTTGAAGTTCAAACATTTTTACCTATTGTATTTATATCTTTTATTGTATTTTAATATATGTATATCATAAATTAATAGCACCTAGTTCCTACAGTGAGGGATGAATAAAGTTTATTTTTTACTTTTACGTCGAAATAACTGACAAAAACCTATTACATTTGTTATTATTTCACTCATTGCGAACGTTTTACACTCTTGAAAATAAAGCTGAATTCTTGAATTTAAAATGATAATAGTGCATGTAACCATCTTTCTTTGCAACCATTTATTTAGTTTAGTTTATTATAGGTTTGGTATGATGCTTCCAAAGATAGGTCTACACTGTATAACAATTAAACAATTATAACTTTGTAATTTACACAAATGACACTGCCACAAGACACATTCCACGCCCTTCGCCATATTTTAAAGTTATCTTCTTCGTAATACTGTAGGCCTAACCCGTTCTGAAATCGAAAATTCTCAAGGGATACTACAATACTATGAAAGCTTACATTTCAGTTTGTATTAAGGTAGGCGACGACCAGAACAACTGGTCAAAGAACCACTTTAGTTCAGATTAAAAGCGCAAATGTGACCAATTAAGTTATCTTTAGTTTGAGCATGGAAAAATCCTCTATGGCTTAAGTCACTCTAAATTTGTCAAGAAGAATGGAGAGCCATATTGAAATGTATCAATACAAACAATGAACATTAGCCTAACTAAAAATATGTATTGATTTAAATAATAAAAGTAGTTATTAACGCTACAAAAGAGGGGAAAATAAATAATACTGTTGATAATTAGTAAAACAATAGAAATTGCTATGTCAAATCACAGTTTACATCACAGGAATATAGCAACCTATTTTACTTGTTGTAGGCATTTTATTTTTAATAATCCACTTCTCAAAATAGTAAAAATAAAATTGTGAAAAAAAAGGTGATGTAAATGTTGTAATTGGAAGTGTAGTAGGCCTACTAGTATTAAAAGAAAGATGACATGACATTATAAGCAATTGAATTTATTATCACATTGTATACAACCTAATTATTAAATTATAAAATTTAAAATTAGTAAACAGTTACTGCACTTAATTTCTAATCGAGTCCAGTTTAATATTCAGTTTTATGAGAAGATGTATGACATAAAAAAATATATAAACATGTATAATATGCAAAATTTGCCAGAAGTAACGATAGAATACACTTGACACGCGCACCCAAATACTTATACATACAGTACAAGTAGGTTAAACACTTACCAGCTCTCGCTATGTGAAGAATGCAAACACAGAAAAGCATTACGAACACAATTGATCGATTCATTTTGATAACGTCTTAAGTATAGCTTCTGGAGTCTGATGTAGCTTCTGGAATCAGAAAGTACTGTATCTTTTTAAAGTTTGAAGAAGTTTCTGTTGCCTGGAGTAGCTTCAGAACTAGAAATGATTACAACCTGCTCTTGTTATCATTTATATATGCTCCAAAAAGAGGTTGGACCACACTTTAGAAATCAAGGCGGAGCCCTTCAAATGAAACATTTGCGTTATCTCACTAATTCGTCGCCACTATCAATTTTAGAATGTTTCGATAAGCATACAGCTTTGTTTGTTTATAATCTAAACAAATAAAGCTATAATATGCATATCAAAATTTGCACCACAACTTCAATTATCCAATGGCAACAATTTACCTATATTTATTTGAAGACAATTTTGAAACTTAGCTAATAACTCAATGTACATTGAATTTGGTGATAATGCAATCAGACAGCACTTAATTTACCAAAATTTGTCGTCGCTCTAGCAAGGCGAATTTCCTCTACGTACTTCGATGATCTTAGTTTTGATGAGTTTAGGTTTTAAGACTAGGCTATTAGGAGCTTGTCATTTGCTTTATCGTAAACTACATACTTTTGTTTTGTAAACTTTCATACAATTAGTGTAGGGTTCTCAACTCCGGCCCTTCAAACGTTAAATAATTAATAGTTTACTTTATTATTATTATTATTATTATTATTATTGATTTTCCCTTTCGGTTTAATTTCTTGCAAGAGAATAGCGATTAAAAAAATCTTTTCTTAAGCTCAACATATGAGGAATTTTAAAAGTCAAGCTACACTAAAATAATATCAATTTTATTATACACATTTAACACTGGGATACTAGTCTTTGAATGAAGATGTCACCCAGTATTTAATAAATAAATAAATAATAATAAAATCAGGTGCCACATTGTTGTTGTAATTGTCCTCGTCATAAAGAAGAGGCTATAATTCAGAGAAATATATTTATTTTATTAAAAATAAGTAAAACCCAAGATACTGGTCTAGCCAAAAAGGTTTGATAATTGGTTTCTCTGTAGATTTAATCCGAAAGTCACATATTTTGTTTACGCTAATTCATTCGTGAATGAGAACTGTACAACGTTTAGGTAATTGCCTGTGTTTAAACACAAAAGTTAAAATGTTTTGGGGATTAAACAAAATACCCGTTTAGCTAATTGATTCGTGATTGAGAATAAACACTTCTGTAATGAGTTTTGTAAACATCAATGAAATAACAAATAAGTTATTTGTGGAGGAAGTCATGTATTGTCTCATCGTCCTCACAGTTGTCCATATGGTTCAGTGTAGACTTGTGGTTATTAACATTAAATGACATAGAAACAATGATATATGTTGTATTAGTTTTATTATGTCAGTAAATATATTAATTCTTGGTCAGATCATATCCGCATAAGAATCTGGTTGGTAAAACACTATTAATCTTATAGAATAAATAATAATAATAATAATAATAAATTAAATTTATAAAGCGCTTCATAATGACAAAAACAAACTCTAAGCGCTGTGTATAAAAATAACATAAACATCTGGTTAGCTTAATCTAAAACAATCAATACAAACAATTTAAAAATTACACAATAAAAAAGACAAAATTATATACAAGCGAGAACAGTCTTAAAATACACATACTGATTTGCACCATTGCACATGAGACATAAGGCTGCACCATCTTAAAAAATCATGAATGTGGAGAATACATTTATTCCCATTTATAATCATTTTTACATGTTAAGAACCGCACCAACGTTGCTTAATATAGTGCTACGGAATATAATAAGTGTTGCTGATCTATTCCGTTGAATTGAGGAGAAACTTCCTATTGGATGATAACACATTTCACGCTGCAGTCTTCTGTGATCCTTTCATAAAAAAACATAGATCTTATAGTTTTGTTTTGAGAGGTTTGCATAAAGTAAAGTAAATTATATAATCAAAGTATAAATCTAAGAATAAGATCTAAATTTTGCAACTAAACTACACTGACTTTATATTTGAATTATGAGCCTTGTCGATGTATGAAATGGAAGCGCTGAGTTGATTGTTGTTCGCACAATTAAAAGATCTGCTTTTAAATTTTTCTTACACTTGAATGCATTTCTCATGGTGTCATACAAACAAATATACTGAGAGAGTCGACATTTTTTTTATAAAACCTACCTGAACAATTTTTCAAAAGAGATCATCCAAATAACAACCAGATGTTTGCTTAGCTAAATTCGAAGAAAATATGTGGTTCTATAGTTCTTTTCCATGTAGCCAGAATGTCACAAATTACATTATGCTGAACATTATTTGATTTTCACATATACATATAATAATATAAAGTATTAGCTTAAGTGATTGCCCAGTTTCGAGGACCAGGAGTTCCATTTCCACATCTCGGTCGTGCCATTGTGATTGGGTATGGAACGCTGCCGCTTAACAACCTCTCAGCTTATTTTTTATTTTTAATCTCCTATTTTTACTCTGTACTGTATATAGTTTTAATATTTTACTAGCCATTGACCGTCCAATATGGAGGAGCACCATCTTAATATAATGATTTTGAGGTTCGGGAATAAACAAGACCATATAGATGGCTGCTGTCGCGTGCTCAAGTTAGTGTTTACCGACCAACCGACCGACCGACATAGTGAGCTGTAGAGTTGAACGCGACTGAAAAAAAGTACAGTAATATAGTACAATGCAGTATACATACAGTATCCAGAATCACATACAGCATTTATTTGAAGTGTTTTATATTTGTTGTTTTGTTTTGCCCTTCATATGATTGGTCCCCCAAGCTATGACCTGGGATGTTTGTTACATTATTTTGTTTTCATTAATTCTAAAAGTAAGCGATAAAAATACTACAGTCATTGCAAATAATGTCAGTGCTCACTGTAAAATGAAAAACAATCCTGAATCTCGTTACTATATTACTTCTTAATATACATATATATTTTCTTCTTGTTTTGTTTGTGTAAATATTAAAATAATAGATGTTTTTTTATGTTATTGGTATTGTTTTTTGTTGGAAGTGTTGTATATTGTGCTCTGGGAATGAATGATTACACTAAGTATTTCACTAAGAAATCAGACCATGTGCTAATGTTCAGCCATCTTGTAGAACTCCTTTATTAGTCTCCAATCCAGTCGTTAAATTGCTAATATGAATATATTACATTACTTCCTTCTTTTAAAATTGAGTCAAGTGATACAGGTATTGGTTTTGTAAAATACAGTATTAATTATAGTATGGCTATCTAACATAACATTCTAAAACTAAGTAACAATAAACATAATGCATATAACAAAAACAAGATCTTCTAGATTCAAATTAACTATATAATGATTACATCTTATTTCCCTTTTCCTTTCTCTCTCTTTACATCAGATGTGGTATCCAACATCATGTGATTAGGATGTATTATTTTAACCAATCGTCCTATTTTAACTTCATACTTTCTTGGACCTAATACCTTTATTACTATGCCATTTAGCCATTTATCTTGTCCTTTACCTTGTGTTCTCATGTTTTTCACTTTTACTTTGTCTGACACTGAAAAGATTCTTTCTGATTGTGTTTTAGGATCTTTATGTAGTTTTTGGCTATATTGTTTACATTCTATTCGTTCTGCTAAACTAGGATTTACTAATGACAGTCTTGTTCTTAAATTTCGTTTCAGAAATAATTCAGATGGTGTACACTTAGTAGTTGTATGAGGTGTCATTCTGTATCTGAATAAAAAGTTAGCTAGTCTAACTTTGATATTATCCTTTTTGCCTTCAATCACTTGTTTTGTTAACGCCTCTTTAATTACTCTAACCGATCTTTCGGCAGCCCCATTTGTGGGTGCATGATAAACAGGTGAAAACGTTAATGCAATACCATTATTTTGGCAAAATATTTTAAAGTCTGTACTTGCAAACTGAGGACCGTTATCACAAACAATTTCCTCGGGTAAACCGAAACGTGCAAATATTAGTTTTAGTTCCTCAATGGTTCTAGTACTTGTGGTTGTTTTCATATGAACTACCTCTAACCACTTTGAGTGACTATCAATTAACACTAAGAAATTATCTTTATCCTTCTCATAAAAATCAATGTGAATTCTCTGGAATGGTCTAGTTGGCCATTTCCAAGGAATAAGTGGTGTGGTAGGTAAACTACTCCTAACACTTAACCATATTCTCAATATCTAGATCAAGCTTAGGCCACCACAGGTATGATCGGGCAATTGCCTTCATCTGGCAAATTCCAGGGTGTTCCCAATGTAATTCTGTTAGCATTTAATCTCGTAATTCAGTAGGAATAATAACTCTAGGACCTCATAATAGGCAATTTCCAACACATGTTAGCTCAATCTTTCTCTGTACAAATGGTTTCAAACTATTATTTTCACTTAGAAGTTTACATGCAGCCTCATTAGGCCATCCTTGCTTTACATAATTAAGTACCTTACTTAAAGTTTCATCTTTAATAGTCTTTCGTTCAATTTCATCTGCTTTGATTGGAAAGTCTTCATCAATACTGATACTGTAGATCGCATGTTCAAGTTGTTGGGTTTCTTCTTTATGTGGTAAGCGCGATAATGCGTCTGCCACTGCGTTATCCTCTGAACGTATGTATTCTATTTTGTAGTTGTATTCGTTAAGTAGTAACGCCCACCGTTGGATTCTACTAGCTGCCACTACCGGCACCTCGGTGGTTGGACCTAGTATCTTAGTTAATGGTTTGTGGTCCGTACGAATCGTAAATTTTCGACCTATGAGATACTTGTTAAAGCGCTTGATTCCATAAATAATTGATATTATTAGTTGTTTGGTGTTTTGTGGCTGCGGAGCCTCTTTAATCGGTTTGATTTTGCTATCAACCGGAGATATACCATGTTTGTCGACTCGCAATCCCAAATACACTACTTCGCTTTCCAAAAATTTGCACTTGGAAGTTTTTAGTTTTACATTGTTGTCTTTGAAACGTTTAAATACAGTGTCTAATACTCTTAAGTTCTCGGCTTCGGTTTTCGTATGGATCAAAACATCATCTTGATTGCATAAGCAACATTCAATCCCTGTTAACATCTTATCCATTTGTTTTTGGAACAGCTTTGATGCAGGTTTAATTCCATACGGCAGTTTGTTAAACGTATATAGACCTTTGTGTGTGTTTATAGTTACAAACTCTTCGTCAATATTCAACTGTGTGTACGCATGTGATAAGTCAAGCTTTGTAAATACACGTTTTCCTGAAAGTTCAGAGTACAAATCATCAGCACTGGGTAAGCTGTATTCTTCATCTGTTACATGTTGGTTTATAGTAACACTATAGTCCCCACAAATTCTAACAGTACCGTCGGATTTAGGAACCACTACTATAGGTGATGCCCAATTTGATTTTTCTACTTTCGTTAGTACATGTTCATTTTCTAATCTAACCAACTCTCTTTCTACTTTAGATTTCATTGCATATGGTACAAATCTAGCTTTACAATATATGGGTTGAACATTTTGTTTCATGTTAATATGAACTTTTTCTCCTGTAATACCTTTCTTATCAGACTCAAACAATTGTGCATGTTCTTTTAACAATGCCTGTAACTGAGAATTATCTCTCATATTTACACCTTTATCTTTTTGCAGACTATTTACATTTCTGGAATTTAAGTTTTGGGTTATTTTTGACCAGTCTAGTTTAACCACATTAAGCCAATCTACACCAAGTAAAGTCGGTTTAGCTTTATAGTCAGCTACGTTAGCACTCAGATAGTGTATGACATTTTGTTTGTCAACAACTTTACACTTAATTTTTCCAATTAACTTAAGTTTCTCACCACTGTATGTTTTAAGAGGAATAACATCTGGGTCAATTTTAATATGACTAAAATATTTGTTGTAGGTATCAATAGACATTATAGTATCATCAGCTTGAGTATCAATTAGCATTTCAAGATTAACATCATTTACGTTTAAAATGGTTTTGAAATGACTTCTATCTATCTTATTATTACTTAATACAAACATTGAATGATCAATGTCGCTATCATCTGAGAACCCTCGTTCTGTTTGATTGACACGTCTAGCTCGTGCTCGTGTACTTCCTGTTTGATTACCGCGTCTTCTATTACCACCGCGTGAACTTTGGTCGTTATGTCGCTGGTTGTTTCTACCACGTGAAGAATTTCCCTTGTGTGTACTCTTTGAATAACACTGTGTTGCGTAATGTCCTACTCTTGAACAACGATAGCATATTCTATTGCTAGCTGGACACTGTGAAGCGGTATGGCCTGGTGTAGAACCACACTTATTACATTGCTTCGCTTGAGTTATTTTATTAACTGAATGATCTGCCTTAGTCTCGCCACTACGACTAGGCATACTACTACTAGAAGTTATCACCGTTCTCCATTTCATTAGATTGTTTAGTTGTTAGTTCATTTGTCCTACCATGTAGAAGTAACTCATCTAATGTACATCCACCCGTTTTCAAACCAAATTTTCTTAGCTTAGAATCTGTTGTCGATTGAATAATATGTGATTTAATCTCTCCACTGTATCATGGAAATCACACTTATCAGCTTGTTCACGTAGTCTAATGTGATACACGTCAATGCTCTCACCTTTATTTTGCTGTAACTTTCTAAATTTCGATCTTTCAAATTCACTGTTCGATGATGGTAAGAAGTAATTTTTTAAAGCTTCTTTTGCCTGTACGTATGTCGTACCTTTATTTGGTAGCATTTCAAATGTGTTAAAGTTTCCTGGGCCAATGAAGTGTAGCAGTAGTGCTCTCTTCCTTACGTCAGCAGTCACGTTCGCCGCCACCAAGTAGTTATCAAACCTGGCGATCCATCTCGCCCATTCTTGTATGGTTGGATCAAAATACTCCACCGATATGTCAAATTTAGACATTATTGCTTACTTATAATATTCATGGAGTTCACTTATCCACAATTCTCGTCGCCAATGTTGTATATTGTGCTCTGGGAATGAATGATTACACTAAGTATTTCACTAAGAAATCAGACCATGTGCTAATGTTCAGCCATCTTGTAGAACTCCTTTATTAGTCTCCAATCCAGTTGTTAAATTGCTAATATGAATATATTACAGGAAGCATCAGTGAAAGTGGGCCGAATCGTCCCGTCACACCTGGGCTGAATCACCCCGCATTTAGCCATTGCTTTAAATAGCAAAGGAAACAAAAACAAAGAATCCATTCAAGAGCCTAACACAACAAATAATGACATTAGTTCAAATTAAAAGCAGTTTGCTGAATTTAGCGCTAATTTCAATGATATGAACAACGGAATAGATGAAGTGAACGCCATTGAAATGAACGAGAACATTAGCAGGACAGATGGATAATATAAATATATCAGTAGAACAAATGCAAGATAGATTAGTATCTGGAAAAACAAATACACACCTGATGACGAGGATTGACAGTATTGAAGGACAGAGCAGACGCAATAATTTATCAATTAAAAGAGATCATCATTTGGAAACAAGATCCAGACCGTGAGACCGATCATCGTTAAATTCGAGAAGTTCAAACAAAAAGGAGAAGTTTTAGTGAAGACTATTCAGATGGCAATGCGATAAAAGTAACGCAAGCATTCAAACAAAATGAAACAAAAATATAAACTACCGATATTATCAAATGAATAGCATGGACCATTAACATTATTCAAGACACTTGCAAAAGATGCAAAAATATATTTATTGCTTTTGTATATTTTCCACATTTGTATGGGATCCACATATGCAACTTTTTTTATATCCTATCTAACGAACTTTTAAAACTTAAATCGGATCACGACTGCCCTATATTGATAGCAGGGGATTTAATGGGTAGAACAGGAACTGAATTAAACAACATTAAAAATGATAATAATTCTACTAATGCATTAAACACAGAAACGAATAAATCGATACACAATATAATGTTGGTAATCATGTAAATAAATATGGCAATTATATACTTGAGTTTTGTAAAGAAACAGGCATGAGTATAACTAATAAAAGAATAAATAAAACTGCTACACATTTGTTGGTCACCAGAGATGTAGTGTATTTGACTATTAATTAGCTCCATATGAAGAATTTAAAACCACATCTATAATGATAGATAAACGTGTAGAGTCTGACCAAACTTGATACATAGTAGACATTGATAATAGTGAATGTCATAATGCTGATCATACAGTAATAACAATAATATTTTGAGAATTTTAAATCAATGTCAATTAAAAGATAACTATACAACACCACGACACGTTAGGAGTCGAGTACGAAGCAATATAAAAGGTAGATACTATGTTTAAGAACACGATAACCCGCGAGGGTCACCCCTGTCATCGTCACTATTTAACATATTTATGAATGATCTAAGCCACAAAATAAAGATACCGGGAAAAAAACAATTCGGTTTTAAACCTGCTATAATATGTAGATAATGTATTACTATATCCAGACACAATAAAGGGCTCAAAAAATGTAACAATACATTTGAAATATTTTGTGACACATGGGGAAATTAAGAACATTTGTTGAAAAGTGGTATAAAACATTCAGATGGAAGTTGTTGAATCGTCAAAATAAAATCATCCAAGTATTAGGCCTAGAAGGAACAACCATCTGTTTTTAAAGCTAAATGTTTAGGCATATAGTTCGTTTCCATGTAGCCAGAATGTCACAAATTACAATATGCTGAAAATTATTTTGATAGTCATCTACATTAATTTTGTTTGCGTATTTTGCTTAGTTAATTGATTCGTGAATGAGATAATGTTGTAATTGCTGTTTGCACTCAAACGCAAACACTCAAGACAGGATTATATTTTTTTTAAATAAAAAATAGTTTGTAATACCTAATTGATTGAGGAATGAGATTAAAGATGCTGTAATGGTCTTTGAAAACAAAGCTAAGGGGTGGCGCCAAAATGTCGCGACTTGATAAGCAAACAATAATAATTTAAACTAAAAGAAAGTAAAAATAAAGATTATCAACTTATAAAATGGTAATAGGAGTATAAAGAAGTAAAGTTTAACTCCCTTTTCAAAAAATGTTTGAAGAACAATAACAATTACATTTACATAGTAATAATAATAATTATAAAAAGATAACTTATTTTAACATAATTTACACCAGTTTACTCGTTAGGACAAAACAAGTGTCAATGGTCAGAGGGATTACTTTCGAAATTTAATTCCAATGTGTATCTTACATCATATATACACTTTCATACAATTCGTGTGTGGTGTCAGCCCCGGTCCTTTTCAAACTTGAATAACATTAGTCAAAGGGGTGTGGTCTGTTACCTATAGTATAATAGACGGGCCTGTCAAGACGTCACAAACAATCGGATGAATTCGAAAGAATATGTTTTGTTATCAAAAACAAGTAAATTAAATCAAATTATTTAAAAGTATTACTTTTGCTTCTTGTACAAACGTAAAGTTTTATAGACTAATAATTCTCTAGAAACTGTAATTTTTAGTTAAAATGTTCCGTTAATGCCACTCAGTTGTACCAAATCTATTTTAAATGACACCAGTGACCCTCTTTACAATAAACTTAATTCCGCATTCGGACACCGACCTCTCGCACCAACCGGTACCTTCTCTCCTTCCTTCCACAAGTCATTCAACTTTTTAATAAAAATTGTAAACGTAACTGATAATTTGAAATAAGGTTATTGTTAAATTTTGTTTCATGTTTTATGACATTCTTTTCCTGATTTGTAATTGTTTACTTTTTATTTATTTATTTGTTTGTTGACCATATACCTTTGAATCAGTGGCACTCAGAATATGCGGTGCGGTCCAGGAAACAAAACAGTACAGAAAATATTGAAACTATACCTAAGCTTTTTTTTAACACTTGAAAGATCGATTTAATAACATTGTTTAGACTGAATAAGAGAAAGATTATATCATGTCACCATAAGAGACAATTGTGAATACAAATATAAGTTTGAAATTTCAAGCAGCTGTCGAAAGTCAAAAATTAGTCAATTTACAAAACATTATTAAACCAGGTTTTATTATACTAAATTGTTTTGACTTTTGTAAACATACAGTCTATAACACACATTATAACATTCTTACTTCATACTTTATTCAGCTAAATGTATAATACTGTACAAATAAATAACAGAATAAACAAACATAACATGATTGATGATAGTGACACACAATCTGCAGTAGAAGTTCAAGCATAATGAAGATGAGGGCTCACTCTCACTAGCTACTAAACCAGGTATGGCCAGGTACAGTATATTAAATAATTAGAACACTAATACTGGTGAATACGATCCACTGAATATTTTCAAATATAAAACAAGGGTCAAAATATAGATAATTTTTAAGATAATAAAAGGTTAATTAGATTATTTCATTTCATAAGACTATATTATATTGATACGTTCTTATATGCATGCATCCTACAACAACAAACAATATAAAATAACGTAAAAATAAAGATTCAAAATAACAAAAGCCACTTATGTCTGTTGCTGGCAATCTCACGCAAATTAATTAGGTCGATAAAATTATTTATCTTAACATTTTTGATAAATAAATCATTTCTAAGTGTACTTAACAGATTGGTTTGATGTTTTCCAATTCGCCCTTTTATTGGATTAGAGTGTACTATACCAAACACCAATGCTGAAAAAGCAGGAGTATCTTCACTCATTCTAAGTATATGGCCAAGCATAGACCACCTAAGTTTATTTACATTCTCAGATAAAGGTTTAGTATTTGTTACCAAATATAACTTATTATTGCTAATCTTTTTCGGATATCTCACATTAATAATAGTTCTTAAGTGAGACCTATGACAGGTATCAGATTTTGTAAATACACAGTGCGTGGTTTTGTTACATTTTTTGGAATAAAGTTACCTATATATATATATATATATATATATATATATATTATATTGAGAATATGGTTCCATCACTGTTCTCCTCAATCTTTTTAAATAAATATTTAAGTAAATTTATTGGATCGAAAAACATTTACAATAGAACACCACGCAATGTAAGTCTTGTATCTGGCATGAACCAGTTTAAATACATTCTCCTTATTTTAATGTTTTGGGTGGAGTTTATCTCTCGTTGTTTTATTTCACAGGGAAGAATTATAAAAATAGATTTATAGTGTAACTTTTTTGCGATAAGAAAATAGACAACATGTAACATTTTAAAGTGTACACTTAATGTTGCTGTTTTGTTAGACAATTATTAATGTAAGCTAATTGTAATTAATAAATGTTTTAAGATGATGTGTCTTTATCTCTCATTGATCATATAACAGCTAAAGTCCATTCCAAATTCACTATTTATATCTTCTAAAGTAAATTTAAATAGTGTAGGATTTTGTTTTAAATTGATTGTTACGGTATTTCAATTGTGTTATCAAAAGTACAACATACTAGTTCTATTGATTTTATTTTTTGTATTGTTCTGTCTCAGGTTATTAATTAGTCTATTATTTGTTTAGACAGAAGGCAAGGCAACGGAATAGATTTATTGATTTTACATATCCTTTACAATTGAGACATAGGCCTACAAGTCTTGTGAAAACTATATACACAGTTAAAACTAGACTACCGAAGGATCAGGTTGTGATAAATAGTGTGAACATTCTGGAATTGATAAGTTGTTATTCTTCAGTTAACATTTGTGTTTCTCTTGTTTAAAGTATAGCAGTTGTTATTACTTATTTATTCAAGGTATTGGAACTGTGAGCCACTAGCACTTGACATAAACCTAATTATGGCAGCTGAAGATAAATCTAAACGATATGATGATTTGGATACAATCGCAGATAAGTTCCTCAAGATGGCCATTGGTTCAAGATTTCTTTACATTGCTTCTATTGAAGTTGACCAGAAACTATGGGAAATTGCTTTTAAACAATTACCCTGCATAACTTATCAAAAATATATGGTGGGAAGTTATTTCGAATCTATGCCTGAGATAATAAGTGGAGATCAAGATTTCATGTATAATCACTCGCATTATCCAGTTGTATTGTGGCCATTTGAACCAGCAAGGAAGTATCATAAAGGTGGTTATGTAATGGCTGAGATGAATCCAATGCAACCAGCCTATTTTACATTGAAAGTAAACAGCAACTGGCCTTTGGATGAGTCTTTAAATAATGTTATGAAGAATAATTATATAATGCCTGATGCTTTTATAAGAGCAGATGAATTCTTTTATTCTCGTAACTCCAGAAAACATGGTCCTTCAGTAGAAGTACTTAAAAAGCACTATAATACTGATAGCACATTATGTTTGAAATGTCAGTCATGGCCATTTCATTCAAAAGATTTTTTCACAAGAGAAAGAAAAACTAGCTGGCCAACAAGAAATGTTGCTAAACTTGATAGTCTAGTAGTTGGTATTGGACACCCAGGTAGTACATTGACAGAATTTGAATGGAGGTTATCTTTTTCTTTGGCTGAAAGAGAACTCTGTTTTAAACTTAGTGAGCCATATGCTAGATGCATGTGTGCTTTAAAGGCAACAAAAAAGACAATGCCATTTAGTGAATCTGATTCACCATCACCATTCTGTTCTTACTTTATTAAGACAGCTTGCTTCTGGATGTGTGAAACGTTTCCTACTGAAGGTCATAGCACTATGGACTTGATTAGAAAGACACTTGATTGGCTGATAAAATGCTATCAACAAAGGGACCTTCCTCATTATTTTATTAGCAAACAGAATTTGATTGGACATTTATCAAGAAAATCATGTAAAAGAGTGATATATTCATTGAAAGCGATTAAACAAGACCTTTGGAGTAATGTAATGTCAGGTGTTGCAGCTGCAACTGGTGACTTCATCAACATCTTTCGTTGTATTCTCAACATCCCACTCCAACTCAATAGTCCTAGTGACTATGCTAAACTGGAGTCTATTCTACTGAAAAGCAGAAATGATATTGAAGTGATGAAAGATGTTTTAGTCACGAGCAATGATGATTTCTTCAGTTGGAATCAACTGTCATGTCTATCTACTTTGCATTTTGCAGAAATTAGCTATATTATAGAAGAATACATACATGAAAACGTTGATCCACTGGACATTCTTAAACTTAAACTAGATGAAATCATTGAATCAGTCTTGAAATGTGACAACTTAGTACCAAAAGGCTACAAGAAAGTATTTGAGCATAGCTTGTATTGCTGTTTAGGAGATGCTTATATAGGATTTTTGAAAAGCTTGCAAGTAACTGGCAACTACAATCTGCATGACTACCTCAGTAAGCCATTGGATTGTTATGAGAAAGGATCAGAGCTTGTGTACCCTGAGGATGGATGGAGTGATCAGGGTATAGGTATCAAGATTAATGTAATTAAATATTACTATTTAATGAATGATGAAGAAAAACTGAAAGAGATGCTTGCCAAGTTTGAACGAGTACTTCATAAAGTCAAAAGAGACAAAGATGTAATAACAAAACTTAGAAAGGTTATAGTATGTACTGAAGATATACACTTTGATGTTGCTTGGAGCATTGATAAGGACATATTTGATCTTGCCAAGAGTTCATTCACAATGTTCCACAATAATCCAATTGTCTTCATATTTTATGTTAGTGCAAAATTATCTCTAAAAGATGGAGATATTTATGGAGCTTATGTAAACTTAAATGAAATGAAGTCAAGTTTGACTGTGATTGATCATTGTAGGCCTCCTACAGATTATGAGGTAACACAATCATTAATTAAAGTTATAGAAAGACTATTGTTTAAGTGTTTGTATGGGTTTTGGAAAGCTTATGTAGAAAGCTCTTAAATAGAAACCTATGCAATTACCTAGATTGTAAACAGAGATAAAGGTGACGGTAAGATTAAAAGAATTACTCATCTGAGAGAATTATTGTCACTGTATTTAAATTAGGTATGCAACCCACACAGCAGTTATTAGATTAAACAAATATAATATATATTGTTACTGAGATCATGCCTCATTTACGTATCTTGTATTGATTATGCTTTATAGTTTCTAGTTATTATCAGGATATGTCCTGCTTGCATTACACCTTATTATGGATATGACGTATGTACAAAAAGAAATATCGCGTCCTGCTTCGTTTTTAATTTACATATCATTTACATCAATACAGCAAAGTGTGCTAGTCTTTGGTTCAGCTTTGTTTCTTTGTTAGTAGTTCGTTATCATTTTTTTATCCAGCTCAGAAACTTTTTGTTGCATACAGTAGTTTGCACATCTCATATTATATTATTAGTAAAGCTAGTACATTGTTATACCCGCACATAACAGTAAACTACATGTAAATAATAGAGTAAACATTAAATGCATAGGCCTAAATTAACGTTATGGATTGTTTGTTTGATATGAGTCCATATGTATGTGAAATGCAGCAAACTCAAGTCAATTATAGTAAAACAGTAGTATAATACAACTTACTGGAATAAATCCTTTTATAAAGAAAGAAAAACATTAATTACAAAGATTCATTGATTAGTTAGACAGGAATTAAAGCCTGGTTCGGAGACTATAAGATGTCATAGAGCAAGAACTTGTTTTGTGTCAAGCTTACATCGATAAACAATAACAAATTATGCGATTACCAGTAGGCTACACAAAACGACTATGGAATAGACATTATTTAACCAATTTAATTAAGTAACCTTAATGTAAAATAACAAAATATACGCAGTTGACCGCTCCCTACTATTAGTCATACATTTAGAGAAGCCTTTATAGAGGCATTGATGAATAAAGTCTATCTGGATAGTGACTGTAGAATGGACCCGACACGACCAGTACTTCAGCCTTAGATAGGAGATTGGAATGTTTTATTAGAAATAATGTTTGTTGTAATGTAGGCCTATTGTTTGTGATTAGAAACATGTACATACAGCAGCTGTTTCAATATACATTATAATAATAGTATGAATTTGTATTGTGATTAATTAATTAGCCGATACCTTGAATACAAACTTTTTAATTAAGATTATTGAAAAAACTGTTGGTTGTTATTTAGAAATCTCTTCGAAATATGAACCTATGTAGTACTGTAGGTCTGTGTCACCCGAGTTTGTAAAAATCAAGTCTTAAAACAAAACATGTTCTGGAATTTTGCATGTTTTAGAAAATGATAACAATGCTGTAGTACTATTTCAAAAAAATTATTTAAGCAGGAGTTACTAGTACAATATTATTACCAAACTGTGCCTTTTATAAATAAATGTAAAACATTTTCGGTATACTATTGGAATTTCTATACTTTACAACAATCCTAAACTTTCAAGCTGTAAACATTTCTTATTTCATGCTTTTTTTGCAATTATATAATTGACTATACTCGTGCAGTACCAATCTGACAAATATAATAAGCCTACACAAACTACCTTTGTATGATTTTTAAGAAAGATACCATGACAGTAAACGTGACATTATGTTTTTATTTTTTAGGAAGTAAATTGATTTTTAACGAATATAATTTGGGGTTCTGTAACAATTATAATTGATAACAAATATACAATAGGTAGTACCATGCCGATCATCAATTAAATTCTTTTAAAGGTTAACAAGAATACTGTCTTTATTTTTCCGTTGTGTTTCCTTGGTGCAGCCGACAACCTTTTAAAAAATCAAACTGTGTGTCAACTAATGAAGAATTAATGACGACCTTTCCTTATAAAGTAATAACTGTTGTTACATTCGTATCCATTAATATCTTGTGTATGGCAAATAAACGGAATGGTAAATAATTAGACGATCAAACATTTTCCAAAGTAAAGATATTTTCAGAATTATAAAACGTTTATCACATAAAAAGAAAGATGGAGTTTCTACTCGATAATCTTACAAGTGGTAAACTTTTATGAAGATTGTATAAGAATTACAGTTTCGTGCTTTTCAATTCAACAGAATGTCTGCACTAATGCATGCATTTGTGTTTACCAATTGAAGCCTACTCTACACTAGAATCGTGTTTTTTTTTGTGCATATTTCAAGCTTGCTATAGTTTGGAGAAGGTTGTGCTTCAAAATGCCTATTTAGTACAATAAAAGGTAGACTTAATCCTAGCAGTTAGTAAGACTAAGATACGCCACGCCTACTAGATATTCCTATAATGATTTGTTTGCCTGTTTATCTTAATATTATATTTATTATACACAAAATATGTATAAAGATAAAATAACTTTTAGGTTTAGATTATTTTAGGTAAGATATGCCATGCCTTCTATAATTAATAGACATAGGGATTTTGTAATTTCTACCATGTTAATTATTAAGATTTGTTTTAATGTATTCATTTATTTTTTATTTATTTGCTTTGAAGCCATGGTACTACAATCTTATACATTATTGATTTATGACCTTATTAAAGTAACACTCGATATAATTTCGATAGTTTATTTTTGTTTGGAGCTTCTTTTTATTTCCTGTTCCATCCGTCGATGCGCTACGCACGTAATTGTATTGCCATATGATGATTTATGCCCTGAAATGTATGAGTACCAAATTATATTTAATTGTGATTCATGGCTGTGAAGATATGATTACAAACGTGGTGACACACAATTTGCAGTACAAGTTCAAGCATAATGAAGATGAGGGCTCACTATCACTAGCTACTAAGCCAAGTATTTCCAGGTACAGTATATTAAATAATCAAAACACAGGTAATACTGGTGAATACGATCCACTGAATATTTTCAAATATAAAACAAGGGTCAAAATATAGATAATTTTCAAGATAATAAAAGGTCAATTAGATTATTTCATTTCATAAGACTATATTATATTGAGAATATGGTTCCATCACTGTTCTCCTCAATCATTTTAAATAAATATTTAAGTAAATGTATTGGATCGAAACATTTACAATAGAACACTACGCAATGTAAGTCTTGTATCTGACTAGTTTAAATACATTCCTATTTTAATGTTTGTTGGAGTTTATCTCTCGTTGTTTATTCCACAGGTAAGAATTATAAAAAATAGATTTATAGTGTAACTTTTTTGCGATAAGTCAATAGAACAAAATGTAAGTGCACACTTAATGTTGCTGGTTTTTTAGACAATTAATAATGTAAGCTAATTCTAATTAATCAATGTATTAAAATGATGTGTATTTATCTCTCAATGATCATATACAAGTTAAAGTACATTCCAAATTCACTTCTATTTATAGCTTCTAAAGGAAATTGCAAACATACTAGGTTTATTGATTTTAATTTAAGTATTGTTCTCCCTCAGGTGGTTAATTAAGTTATTATTTGTTTATACAGAAGACAAGGTAACGGAATAGATTTATTGATTTTACATATCCTTTACAATTGAGACATACAAGTCTTGTGAAAACTATATACACAGTTATAACTAGACTACCGAAGGATCAGGTTGTGATAAATAGTGTGAACATTCTGGAATTGATAAGTTGTTATTCTTCAGTTAACATTTGTGTTTCTCTTGTTTAAAGTATAGCAGTTGTTATTACTTATTTATTCAAGGTATTGGAACTGTGAGCCACTAGCACTTGCCATAAACACTATTATGGCAGCTAAACGATATGATGATTTGGATACAATCGCAGATAAGTTCCTCAAGATGGCCATTGGATCAAGATTTCTTTACATTGCTTCTATTGAAGTTGACCAGAAACTATGGGAAATTGCTTTTAAACAATTACCCTACATAACTTATCAAAAATATTTGGTGGGCAGTTATTTCGAATCTATGCCTGAGATAATAAGTGGAGATCAAGATTTCATGTATAATCACTCACATTATCCAGTTGTATTGTGGCCATTTGAACCAGCAAGGAAGTATCATAAAGGTGGTTATGTAATGGCTGAGATGAATCCAATGCAACCAGCCTATTTTACATTGGAAGTAAAAGGCAAATGGCTTTTGAGTTAGTCTTAAATAATATTTTGAAGAATAATATATAATATAATAATAATATAATGCCCGATGCTTTTATAAGGGCAGATGAATTCTTTTATTCTCTTAACTCCAAGAAAACACGGTCCTTCAGTAGAAGTATTTAAAAAAGCTTTAATACAGATAGCACATTATGTTTGAAAAGTCAGTCATGCCCATTTCATTCAAAAGATTTTTGACAAAATAGTTGGCCAACACAAGATATTTTAAGAACAAATTCTGAACTTGATTTTCTTGACTTTCCTGCTTATTTTCTAGTTTATATATCATTTACATCAATACAGCAAAGTGCACAAGCCTTTGGCTGAGCTTCATTTGTTTCTTGTTAATAGTGTAACGAAAATTCGCTCTCGGGTTCGTTCCATTTTTGGGGAAGGGTCTGCGGTACCACGAATGAACGAAACACACAAATCAATTACAATCTATGAAGTGACCTCCTTTATTTGATTTCTAATTATTGGTACAAGTGATTATAATAATTAGTTTGATTAGTTCTGCTATTACGCCGGACTTGAAATAACAGCGTAACCACCAGTAATGGCGTAACCTCCAATAGTAGCGTAACCACCGACAACGGCGTAACCTCCAACAGCAACGTAACCACCAGCAATGGCGTAACCTCCAACCAGCAACGTAACCACCAACAATGTGTAACCTCCAACAGCACGTAACCACCAACGATGGTGTAACCTCCACAGCAACGTAACCACCAACAATGGTGTAACCTCCACAGCAACGTAACCATCAACAATGTGTAACCTCCACAGCAACGTGTACACCAACACAATGGTGTAACCTCCAACAGCTGCACGTACACCAACACAATGGTGTAACCTCTAACAGCAACGTAACCACGTACCTGCGATTTTTTCGAGACCCCTCATGAAACGTCACAAAATAAACAAGAATAATTCATCAGTTAAATGTTCTTGTTCCGTGTGCACCCAAGCGTATAGTAACAAGAAGTGATTACACAAGTGCGCGCGCGGTGTACGATTCTAGGTCTATCTCCGCTGTGGTTGCGGCGTGCGATTTCATAAAAGAATAACGGCGTTTTGTGTGGATTGTCGAAATAATCAGCCTTTAGTTTATGGTGTTTTTAATATAATTTATTACTAAAGAATTACGTGTTAAAATGATAGTTTCTATTAATACTACATGTATTAGGCCTAATGTTAGTCTCTAAACCCATGTCTATTCTAGTAGTAGCTGTATGTGTGTGTGTTAGGTATGACACAGTCCGAGTAATACTAATAAGTCAGCAAAATTAAACAATAAACATTACAAAAAAATACATTTTTTATTCTCGTGGGTCCAATCTTCCCATCTCATGTGTTCATATACGCGCATTTTCCTTTGAGTACATATTGTTTGATAATAAAATAGCAGAATTAAAAAAATTACAGTACACAAATTATACACATTCTTTATTCTTGTGGGTAAAGCTTTCTTTGGGCTATGTCCAATTACTACTTAGTTGAATGTGTCTTGCCTAGCTGTTGATTAGCCTCGACACATTATGCATGCCAGTGGTGTGTGTGAAGAAGAGGGCGCGAAGGCAATCACGTGAATTGACCTAGAATCCTAGGCCTACTGTAGAAAGAATCGTATCGCTTAGTTTAATCACTTCTTGTTGCTATACGCTTGGGTGCACACGGAAAAACAAATTTAACTGATGAATTATTCATTTTTATTTTGTAACGTTTCATGAGGGGTCCCCAACTTATGTACGAAAACAAAATCGCGTCCCGCCTTGACTATGCTATCTCGCTCTTGCTTGATGCCCGCGAAATTGATCTTAAACGATTACAGCGATTGCAGAACAAGGCGGCGCGGCTGGCCTTTGCGTGTGGACGGGATCAGCCCTTGGATGGTTTATTGAAATCAATCTTCATTGACTTCATATAAAAAAAAAGAATTTTGTACAAAGTTTTTGTTTTTGTTTTTAAATGTATTTACTCTGTTGTTTCATTGTACATTTTTGATTTAATTAAGTTTAACCGTGACCAGCTTTCATTTAATTACAGGTGTCGACTTCGCTCCTCTAATGATCCCACCCGACTTTTCGTTCCACGATCTAATCGGAAAGCTGTCGCCGCTCCGCGGATCTGGAACGCGCTACCTGTCGATTTGAGAGGAGCGAATTCGGCACCTCTATTTAAACGTCAACTTAAAACTGTTCTTTTTAATTAATTACTTGGTATTGTTAGGCGCTCTGTTCTTTGTAGGGAGCCATATAAAAACCTGTATAGAATAGAATAGAAAACAGACAAAAATAATGTTTTCACTTATAAAATAACCTAATAATTGGTTAAATTCAACCAAAAATCCATTGGCTGACAGCCAATTTGACCAAGTTTTGCTTTAAATTCCAGTTTTTTCAGGTAAATACATTTTTTTATTAGGCATTATGACATTTAAATGGTATATTCAACAACCAAAACATTGTAAAAATTATTTTTCAGGGGGACAATACATCTTTAATTGATGAATATATCTGTGTAATTCTCAACCTTCCTAACAAATTCTTCAGAGACATTCAAACCAGTGCGACTATGATATTTCTCTATTTTCTCAAGGAGCACCTCTCCGCCACAAAGGGAATACTCGATCCAAAAATTGTAACCACTCGCCTGATGAAATTCTCAATCCGCCCTTTGTTTCCTCCAACAGCCCAACACACAAGTTCATATATTATACTACACATAAGGAATCTATAAAAAGGGAGCAACACAAGTAAACAAATCTTTAAAACCACACAGTACACAATAAACGCTTTAAAAAGTTTTTAAAGTCCCATTCACTACGTTTTTTAGATCTAATTTAATGTCACAAACTACATTTAATGTAGAAATAATAAATACTATATATGGTCCTATTGCGATTACTTTGTTCGTCTTTAAACGGTTAAAAATGTGAACAATAAGTCAATTCTAATAAATTAAGCTGCCCGCTATAAATCCTAACATGCATTGCGTGTGGATTGATAATTTTGTTTTTCTTCTGTGATTCACCCACTTTTTCGATTGATCGCAAAAGCAAAACGAATGGAAGAACCGTAACTTTTCAGCGGAAATACCGGGTCTTCCCAAATTTGTATTAACGGAATCTGCTAAAAAAAGAAAGATATAAAATACAGCAACTATACAACGTCAGGCCTAAATAGCTAGCATACGATGTTCATACATTACCGATGATTACCAGCTAGGCCTACAAAACTACAAGTAAGCCTAGCTAGGCTAGGCATAAAGACCGTCCACAAGGGGACACTCAACGCGTTGAGCTCTTAGGTAGTTCATTGTTTCTCTATTTTTATCATAATTTACCGTAAATGTACATTTAAGACAAGGAATGACCTGGTTTAACGTTTTTAATGTAATATATATGCATTATTTTTACAAAAATTGTAGGGAATTGATATTTAATTCATTAACATATTGCTTGTTGACATTTGAAAACAAGGAAGGAACATTGTTATTATACAGTGTAAACATTGAGCACTATACCCTCCCACATTTTTTTTTCATATTATAAGGGAAGCGTGCATTCTCATACAGTAGGTTTTCACATCTTTCGTAATCCAGGACTTATTATTTTGGTAAATTTTCAGTTTCATATTAAATTTTCATTTCAGACTAAATCAACTGATTTACAAATCTTCCCAATGGATTATTTCAAGCATGATAGCATTTACCAAACAATATACTCCAATAACATAATATTATAAAATTTACTTCAATGATTTACATATATGTACATTGGGTTAAGTTCTAGAATTCCCCTGTTTGTCCAAACTGTTTTCAAAAATAACTTTCCTTTCACAATAATCAATAAGTATTATAGCAACATGTTGGACCAGTAGCAATGCTCAATTGATTGTAATGTTTTTGTTGTACGCTTAGTTAATTGTCATTTTTAGACATAAATCAATATGATATGACACAGACTATTGTATTGGAATTACGCATAACTCGATATTTGTTCTACAGAACAATTGGTTGAATCAATATATTGACGTGTGTTGATTTTTGTGTGTTCAGTGATCCAATAACCAATACCTTGTGAAACTTCTTGTACATAATAATAATAATAGTTGGCTTCGTTAATTCGTTCGTTCAGGGGGGGGGGGGGGATTTAATTGCTCTTATTTGCTATTTAGAGTCCATCACTCGAATCAATCATAGTTTAAAAAAACAGTGTGTACACTATTCGCAAATATAGGCATATAGACGTGATAACTGTTATAAACATAAACAATTGTATAACAACTAGTTAACTCCTAGTTCTATTTGTTTGCCTCCTTATTGTTAGCACCATTTTACAATAAACAATAGCAAATAGATGAAGACTAAGAAGAAGTTCAAGAAATGATTTTAATAATCAAAATAAAAGAGATATAAACGAAAGATTTGAAAAGATGCATAGGCATCAAGTTTCTGATATATATATATATATATTTTAAAGTAAAATATCTAATTTCACAATTAATAATATTGATAATACTTTTAGCTGTCATCACTGTATTACTAGTAATTCTCTAACACTGCTACACGTTTTGATATTCATTGAAGTAAAACAGTTTCTATATAAAGCAGGGGGCGTACTGGATAATGATCAGTTCTCATTAGAGACGTAACGCAAGCCAGTAAACCAATGACAAGCAACAGTTTGGATGATCCATAACTTGCAATTTGTCAAATTTCTTACATTTCTTCCCTAGTGGGAACCAAGCATTATCCAGAACACCTTTGCTTTATAGAGACTAAAACATGTCAGTAGAATACAGTAAACTAGGAAATACATGCTGTATTTTATTTTGTGTAATGTACAACAAAAGACACTATCTTTTATTTAAAGGTTTTAGAGTTTACTCTATAGTACACTCCTGATTCAGAACGCTCCCGCTTTATCAAAACACTGTCTGTATAATTTCTACGTATAAACAACCTACACGTCAGCAGAGTACAGTAAACCAGGAACTATTATTAGGCCTACAATAATAAACAGCTTTTGTATAATATTTTACAACAAAAAACTATCTTTTATTTATACAGTACACACTTGCATGAATATTCCACAGCATGTGACTGCTATTTTATAAATTCACAGTCATAGTTGAAATGCTAAACCGTTTGGTGATTATACTGTACAAGAAATTAATTAATTTTGAAACGATAAAGATAAAGCAATTGGATTTAATTCAGTCAAAATAGTTTTATAGTAGTATTTGTTTTATATTTTATGTTATGAAAAAGGATCAGAGCTTGTGTACCCCGATGAATGGAGTGATCAGGGTATATGTACCCACATTAATATAATTAAATATTACTATACTACATGAATAAAGAGGAAAAATTGAGATTCTTGTTTGAACCCGTTTATGTTAATGCAAAATTACGTACGAGAAACAAAAGTCAATTATAGTAAAACAATGGAGAAGGCAGGGATAATAACACGGTTTAGAGTATGATACACAACTAAAAGAAAGCATTTGGTAGAGAAAGAAATAAAATTACAAAGATTCATTGATTAACTAGACAGGAATTAAAGCCCGGTTCAGAGACTATAAGATGTCATAGATCAATAAATTGTATTGTGCCAAGCTTACATCGATAAACAATGACAATCATGCGATTACAGTAGGCCTACACAAAACCCAACGACTACGGATTAGACATTACAGGATAATTTAAAATCCCATTCACTGACAAATTCTATTGAATGGCAACCTCTGAACTAAACCAGAATGCCCCTGCTTTATCCAAACATTAAAACATGTCAGCAGTGAACCAGGAACTAGGCGTAATGTAGATATTACTATCTTAATGCATAAAGTAAAACAAAATACACAATTTTTATTTTATTTAGGGCTAAGGAACTAGACATTTATAGACATATATGCATTTAAATGAGATGAAGTTGAGTTTGACTGTGACTAGACTATATTATAAGCCAACGCAATCATTAATTACGATTATAGAACAGTTAATGATCAAAAATTGGTATAGGTTTTGGTTCTTATTCAGATAGCTTGGAAAATATGCAAATGTTCTGAAAATCCTATGGTTGGTTGTCACCAGAGTAGACATGATAGTAATAGTGAGAAATTTTAAAATGGTATTATCAAAGCACATACAGTAACCAACTTACTATACAGTAATTTATACCATACTATTATGTTATAAGTTAATACCAGAAATTAAATACCAAACAAAAATAACAAACAAAAACTAAAATGTACCTTTTGATGTTTTGTTCAATAAGTAAGATATTTAAAAAAATAAATATTTGACAAGAATTTAAAAGGAACAAACTTTAACTTTAAAAACCTATTAAACTTTTATTTATTATTATAATAAAATATATTTATTATATTATATTTATTATTATAAATTATACTGAAAAAGTTCGTTTATTTCTGCATAATTTCTTAAACTTATGCAAATGAACTGAGTAAATGAGAAGGCGTCCATTATACAAAATCATATCTTCAACAAGATCTTTTGATCTATTCATTCAATTATTAAACGTTGTTATGATTATTCTTACTATATGTAGCGATGAGCATATTGATAATTCAAATATGCAAATGAGGTTTCCACTAATAATAATTAATATTCAATTATTACAAAAAGAGTTTTTAGGGTTTATGAGTAACCAGCATAATTTGTGAAATTAGGATTAAATGTGAGAGATCATTGACAAATGCGAATTAATGATTTCAATTTAGGAACAAATGAGTGGCCACCAGTAGAATACATCAGATCTTTTCATTCAATAATGAAAAGTATTTATATTTATTTTAATGTTAAAAGGATATTCAAGTGACAATTAATTATTACTACAGTATGCATAGCAAATGACATCATATTTTTCTACAGTAGACAATATACAGTTTCATTTTTAGAATAATTATGTAAACTAGATCGTGCCCACAAATGGTTTTTGAAAACACAGTAATTTCAGCGTTAAAAAACTGGCGATTTCAAACGTAGGCCTTCCGCAGGACTATAAAATACATGTCGTTTACTTCTTTCTTTCTTGGTATGATCCAAGAATACTTTAATAGACACGGTGATTCATAGTATGTAGTGTATGTGTTTTGTATGTTACATTAGGGTTGAGGAATGGGGAAGAGGATGGGTGCAAAGAGAAACAATTTTTAAATATATTCTTTTATCCTCTCAGTGACGAAATATTTGATATACCAGTAAATACACTAAAACATTTTTGATTTAATACTTTATATTGAAACTGTCACTGTCACAGTCGATTGAAATAGTAAAGTACATATGTAACGATACACCACTACGATGTTTATATTTGTTGTAAATTAATACAAACGTTGAGAAGCAACTGTCAGTAATAAAGGCGATTTCAAATGTAGGCCTACCGCAGGACTATAAAATACATGTCGTTTACTTCTTTCTTTCTTGGTATGATCCAAGAACACTTTAATATAGTGTAGTGTATGTGTTTTGTATGTTACATTAGGCTTGAGGAATGGGGAAGAGGATGGGTGCAAAGAGAAACCATTGTTAAATATATTCTTTTATCTTCTCAGTGACGAAATATTTGTTTTCCTAATATACCAGTAAATACAGTAAAACATTTTCGATTTAATACTTTATATTGAAACTGTCACTGTCACAGTCGATTGAAATAGTAAAGTACATATGTAACGATACACCACTACGATGTTTATATTTGTTGTAAATTAATACAAACGTTGAGAAGCAACTGTCAGTAATAAAGTGTATTTGTTTATTTATCTAATGTACCCACAGTAAGACATTTCCGCTTCAAATGGCGACCAAAAATGTAAATGGTATTTACAGTCAAAATGTGTTATATAGTACACTACTTATAACTAACTACAGTATTGCAATAGTATATATAATAAATATGTATGTATAATAAATCTAATAAAATATAATTTTTTTCGGTTTGTCTTCAACGTTATGATGCTGTACTCGAGCTTTTTGACCGGTTTTCGGCTATTGAAAACAATTATCGTAGAAGAAGACAGGTAAATGAGAAGCATCCTCGTATTATTGTGTGCAGTTATTTTTCGAGATGGACCTCCATTAGACAGTGTATACAACAATCGGAAAACACCCCTATTTGGAAAAATCATTGAACCTAGATTCGTTTTAATTGTCAATAACTAATTATCTAATTCAACTTAATTAGTAAAGAGGGTGACATCAGTACCGAAAGTATGAACCAACTTTATATACCATTGAGTGAAAAGTAACGCAATTTAATGAATTTTTCATTTACGTACATTTATATATAGATGCTTATTTATAGTATGCAAATTACCTTTGCAACATAATAAAAAAACAAACCAGATCGTCTACAATATGTCCGTTTTTTTTGTTTAATATTTCACATGGTTAAGCACAATTTTGGTTTCCATTTTAGATTAAAAAATGGGAGAAACGCCCACTTAATAATTGATTACAAATTTATTTTGTGCATTCTTAATGTTTAAATGTGTGTGCACGTAGTCTTATAAGAAGCACACCCGTTTTTATTTTACAGAAAGTTTAATAAGTTTCAATATGTTTTTAAGAATGCTCCTGTTTCAACTAAAACATTTTATACATATAGCTTTCCTTTAAAGAAACACGGTCGACCTGTAACAATGCTCAATTGATTGAAATGTATTTATAACGCATAGTCTAATTGTTATGTTTAGACATAACACAGTATGGTATGACGCATAGGACTATTGTATTGAGAGATGCATCTCGATATTTATTCACAGAACAATTGGTTGAATACATATATTGACGTGTGTTGATTTTTGTATGTGCAGTGATCCAATAAGCATTACATTGCGATCGTTCTAAAATTGTACGTATTAATAATAATTGCTTTCATTTTATCGAGATATTAGAAATATGTTGCTCTTATCTTTATTTACATATATCACTGGAAACAATCAGTAACAATTTCGTACACTTTCAGTACTTAACTGTTGGACCCTTGTATTTATAGGGAAGTGATAATTTGTTATGTTATTACTAGTATACCAATTAGATCACTCCTAGTTAACTTGGCTTGCCTGCATGGCGTTTTGACATCTCTCACTCTTACTACTTTGTTAAACTATACGTTTTATAGACAAGAGCTTGGAACTTCAACTGTACCAGTGAAATTGGTCATAAATAGAATTATGACATTTGCATATAAATCAAGTGGTAGAGACATGGATGGAATTGCAGATGAATTTCTGAAGATGGCCATGGGTTCAAGATTTCTTTACAGTGCTTCTATTAAGGTTGACCAGAAACTATGGGATATTGCTTATCAACGTTTACCCGGCATAAATTATCAAACGTATATGGTGGGGAGTTATTATGAATCCATGCAGGATTCCATATGTGGAGATCACGATGTAATGGATAACTTCTCAATTAATCCATTTGTATTGTGGCCGTATGAACCAGCAAGGAAGTATCATAAAGGTGGCTATGTAATGGTTGAGCAGAATTTAAGTGAACCAGTTTATTTTACTCTTAAAGAAAACAGAAACTGGCCATTAGATGAGTCTTTAAAACACGTTGTTGATAAGAATGGTTGTTTTATACCTGATGCTTTTATACAGACAGATGAACTAATGAAAACAGATGGTACTAGAAAACATGGTCCTGCAATACAAACAACAGATGATTACTCTACTGAAAGGGATGTTGTACCTTGTTTGAAATGCCAGTCATGGCCATTACACTCAGCAGAATTTTTCGCAAGAAAAAGAACAAATAACTGGCCAACACGTACAGTGTTAAGAATGATTTCTAAGCTTGATTGTTTTCTAGTTGGTGTTGGACACCCAACAAGCAAATCAAAAGAAATTGAATGGAGGTTATCTTTCTCCGTAGCTGAAAGAGAACTCTGTTTTGGACTCTGTGAACCATATGCTAGATGCATGTGTGCCATTAGAGCAATAAAACGTTCAAAGTATATTGATGTATTAAGTGAATCTGATTCACCAACACCATTCTGTTCTTACTTCATTAAGACAGCTTGCTTTTGGATGTGTGAGACTTTTCTTCCTAATGGCTATTAGTCCGGTGGTGGCAGGAGGGGGGAATCACCACCCGAAAGGGGACAAATTGCCATCCAACTTTTCTAGACTAGAATTTTCCGTAGATTACGAATATGGAAGGTAATCGATCAGGAAAGGAAGCGTTTTCGAGATATAAGGGGTCAAAGTTCAAAATTGACCAATTACAGCAATGTATTATGTATATGTATTATAACAAATTTATTGAAGCACAATTTGGTCTTTTATTACATTTTTATGATTATAAGTGTCTATTCAATCACCTTATGAAAAAAAAAATCCTTTGTGATTAAGGGTCAAATGTCAATATTGACCAATCATAGAACGTACCTATAAAACCAAATAAAAACTAATATTTAATCAAAATTGGATGTTTTCTCATTCTGTTAATCAATCATACGCAATGTAAAAGAGCGAATACATCATTTCATCAGTTGACATAAGGTCAATTTCATCAGTTGACATAAGGTCAAAGGTCAACATTTTAATACGCGTATTAGTTAACAAATAAATGCAAAGTTGTCCAAACTATAATTTGATGGTTTTACAAGTAATCAAATTATTTGATTAGTAAAGTTATGTTATTTCATTATAATTTTGATTAATATAATTTTAATACTGTATTTAATCAAATCAGACTTCGATCAGGATAGGAAGCGAATAGGAAGAGATAAGGGGTCAAAGTTTAAAATTGACCAATTATAACAATGTATTATATACATATGTATTATAACCAGTTTATTAAAGTTCAATTTGGTCTTTTAATATATTTGTATGGTTATAGGTATTGTATGGTGTTATTCAGTCGCCTTATAAAACAAATACTTTGCAATTAAAGGTCAAATGTCAATATTAACCAATCACACAATTTGCATTTAAAACCAAATAAAAACTAACATTTAAGACAAAATGTTATGTTTTATCATTCTGTTAAGACATCTATCAATCATACACAATCAAAAGAGCACATTTATCATTACACAAGTTGACATGGGTCAAAGGTCAACATTTGAACAAATGATATACTAAATAATGCAAAGTTATTCAAACTATGAGATCGATGTTCATAAATGTAATCACGTTATTTGATCAGTGAAGTTATGGTATTTTTATATTTTTCTAGTGCGCATTATTTTAAATATATTAATATAATACTGTAAAATAAATAATAAAATTAATATTATGACGATTAAAATGTTATGATATTAAAATGTTGCGCTGACTTTCAATGATTTGCCACTATACAGTTGCATTTATTAGGGCTACAATATTCGTCTTTGGAAAATAAACTACTATTCATCAGAACCAGAGAATACAAATTCGTACAGGATAGGGCATAGGCAGATCCAGGTGGCCAAACTCAATCCACAACTCACTACACAGACAGACCACAATTTTTATATAGTTTGGCCCATACAGGAAAGAGTTTCCTGTATACAAAGGATTCTAAAATAACCCATGTGGATTTTCCCGAATAAACCCTCTAAGGACCCTTTTGGGATCTATATGTGGTGTGCTACATAAGGCCCTGTATTAGAAATTAGTATGGGGTAAATAGTTCATAGATGAACTATGGAATAAAACTAAATGTACACCCTCAATCTTTAAATAACATTTATGGATTTGCCCAAATGAACCCAAGGGCCTATCTTTCATGGACCTTTCGGGGTTCTCTATGTGGGGCTACAAGAGACCCTATATTGTAAATAATGTATGTGGGGTGAAAATGTGGGTTCATAGAGATATAATAAATATCCCTGTGCACCCTCGATCATCCATAAGGAAAATTTTATGGATTTGCCCAAATTAACCCAAGGGCCGGTCGTTCTCCATGGATGGACATTAAGCCCCATAATGGCAATATAAGGGGTGACACTGTGAGTTCATATAGACAGGCGTGGCCCATGAATTAAGCTGCCTGTGCACTCTCGATCCTTAAGAAAAATTTATGGATTTGCCCAAATTAACCCAAGGGCCGGTCCTCCACGGACATTAAGCCCCATAATGGAAATATAATGGATGACACTGTGTGTTTATATAGACAGGCACAACCATGGAATAAAGCTGCCTGTGCACTCTCGATCCTTAAGGAACACTTATGGATTTGCCCAAATTAACCCCCAAAGGCCGGTCCTCCATGGATGGACATTAAGCCCCATAATGGACATATAAGGGGTGACACTGTGGTTTCATAATAGACAGGCGGGGCCCATGGAATAAAGCTGCCTTGCACTCTCGATCCTTAAGGAACACTTATGGATTTGCCCAAATTAACCCAAAGGCCGGTCATCCATGGACATTAAGCCTCATAATGGAAATATAAGGGGTGACAATGTGGGTTTATATAGACAGGCACATGGAATAAAGCTGCCTGTGCACTCTCGATCCTTAAGGAACCGATTTGGATTTTGCCTAAAATGAAACAACAGCAGGTCATCTATTTAGACCCTTCTGTGGTTCTCTACTGTATGTTCAGTTCTACATTTGGCTCCTGTATCGGATCAATGCATTTGGCTACATAAGTTACTGTGTTAGAAATATATCGGGTAACTAAAACTGTAGGTTCCAATATTAAGCCATGGGAAAAGCCTGTCTGTGCACTCTCAATCCTTTTAAAAGGAACCCATATGGATTTGCCAAAATGAACCAAGTGTAACTTCTGAATTCTCTATGAGCCGTACATTCCGTTTATTGGAGATTAGTGGATACCTGATTGAAATTGCTCAAATATTTCTGAAAGACATTGTACTGTATAGTAATTGTATTATTCCCCTTCCACACCTCTTTGAATTAAATCCGCCCTGATAGGCTCTTAGGTACAGGATTTAAAGGCAATAATCACACTTGTATTTGCCGTTAGAAATCTCTGTGCCATGTCGTTATTTAGATGAGAAAAACAGGTCAAAGGTTAAAATTACAGAAAAATAGGTGTTTAAGTCACTTTTTGAAAAAAAGTTGCATTATGGCAAGTATAAACATATATATTGTGAACAATTTGACACCACAATTGGCTCCTTACGACAAATATTTATTAATTTATGTTTTTATAACCTTATTCAATTATGTCAAAGGTTAATAACCACACTTCCGGTCATTTTCAAGCAATATCATCTGTTATACTGAATATAAATGTATATCTTGGTAACAATTTGCTCCTATTTTTAATTATCTCCGACCTGCCGTTACTTAGATATAGCAACAAGAGGTCAAAGGTCAAAATTGCTAACAATGGGGTTTCCGTTCAATTTTTCAAAGAAATTTCTGTTAGAGCTAATATAAACATATACATTGTGAACAATTTGACACCAAAATTATCTCACTACGCCCAGAATTTCCAGAGATATAGCATGTTTTTATATTGGTCAATTTTGAACTTTGACCCCTTATATCTCGAAAACGCTTCCTATTCTGATCGATTACCTTCCATATTCGTAATCTACGGAAAATTCTGGTCTAGAAAAGTTGGATGGCAATTTGTCCCCTTTCGGGTGGTGATATCCCCCCTCCTGCCACCGGACTATATTATAGTATTATGGACTTAATCAGGAAGACAATTGATTGGCTAATACAATGCTATCAAAAAAGGTACCTTCCTCATTATTTTGTTCGAGAACAAAATTTAATTGGACATTTATCAATGAGACGTTGTAAAGAAGTAATACATTCATTGAAAGCAGTTAAGAGAGATCTTTGGTGCAATGTGATGTCAGGAATTGCATCTGCAACTGGTGACTTTATAAACAGACATATTTGTTCTATATTCAACCTTCCTCAACTCCATAGTCCTAAAAAATATAAATTACTAGAGTCTGCCATAAGCCTACTGTATAGCAGTGATAACATTAAGAAGTTTGATGATATTTTTTTACCCTTACGTTGTATTTTTTTCATTGAAGAAACATTACTAACTTTAACTACGTTGCATTCTACAACATTAAGTAGAATTATGGAAAACTACCTAAAAAACTGTGGTCCTTTAGAAACTCTTGAACTTAAACTAGATGGTATAATTGAATCAGTCTTGCAAAGTGATGACAACTTAGTACCAAGTCGGTACAACAAAGTTTTTAGGCATAGTTTGTATTGCTGTTTAGGAGATGCTTACACAGGATTGTTGAAATATTTAAAATGTACTGGGAGATGTAACAATCTAGAACAATACCTCAACAAGCCATTGGATTATTATGAGAAAGGATCAGAGTTTGTGTACCCTATTGGATGGAGTGATCAGGGTATAGGTACCAAAATTAATGTAATTAAATATTACTACTTAATGAATGAAGACGAAAAATTAAAAGAGATGCTTGTCAAATTTGAACCACAACTTAACAAAGTCAAAAGTGACAGAAATGTAATGAGGAAACTAAGAAAGATTACAGTAGGCTGCACGACCTTGTCTGACTTTGATACAATCCCTTGGTTGCTTGCTGATAAGGACATTAGAATTGTATTTCAAAATACGATTTCGGATGCGAGATTAACTTTTAACATTAATCCAATTGTATTTATATTTTATGTCAAAGCAAAACTATCACTTAAAGAGGGAGACATTTATAGAGCATATGTAAACTTAAATGAAATGAAGTCAACTTTGACTCTACTAAAAGATATGCAGCCTACAGAACTTAAGGTGACAGCACCATTAATTGAAATCATAGAGAGTTCATTAGTTATGTGTTTATGTAGGTTTTGGAAAGCTTTTAAATAGAAATCTCTGTAGTTTCTCTATTTTGTTAGGCCTACTAATCAAATGAACTTCAATGTTTGAGAGCTAAACCAATATATTTTTTGACAGACTAATTGTATGTAGCGCTCCACCGAGATATTTCCCTACCAAATATGTTACATTGAATAATAAGATTGTAATGTAATGTAGGCCTTATGTATGGTAAATGTGTTTTGAATGCGTAAGTTAAACTTGTGTTACATGTGATGTCAATGTATACATGGGAAAATAACATTATAAAACAAAATTGTACAGTATTAATATTAATGCAAAATGTTCACACTTTTAGACTTTCTATAAAATAATAACGAATAATGTTATCAAAATACTGTATATGTGTCGTTTGATACTAGGAATTACAAAAAAATGAGGAGATGCAATATTTGTATAATTTCATAAACCTTCCTAGTATAGTTCCGGTATTTCTAGTAGCGTGCAAACGCGACGCTATAGCTCACTATGTCGGTCGGTCGATCGGTAAACAATTACTCAAATCGACTGCAGCCATGTATATGGCCTTGTTGATATCCCATGTGTATCTATGTTATATACACATATTATTGAGTTTATTTATGTCTCAAATATTTTCTAACTAATGAAATGGGGTGTCACAAAACCTAAGATCACGAAACCTAAGATCACGAAACCTAAGACCCAAGAATTAAGATTGCCAAAAGTTCCCTTTCGCACCAGCCTTGTATTTTAACTCTAAATTTAACTTTATCCTGATGTTACGTGTGACGATCGTCAGGTGTCGCATGCAAATGAGTCAAGCTGGCGAATAAGAAGGGAGCGTTGTGATGCGCGGGATCTTTTGGAAAGCGGTGTTGGGTGTGCGAGACGAGTGAACAAGGGACTCACGAGACGGTACAAGTCGGAAATGGTATGTAATAGAGACTTGAAGTGAACTGTGTTGTTCAAGACTGGAAGCGAGGAAGGACGCAAGGACAAGTTGTGATTGAATGTACGGATGCCTAGGCAAACCAACCACTCGGTATCATTCGTATTGTTGTAGCATTTATGGTTTTTTTGTTAAGTAATGCATCGTGCAAGGAAATTAAATGGAGCTAGTGCTTCTTGCATAGTACTTTGAGTGTTGGCTATTGTTTGTTCCAAACCTCTTTGTTGTTACTTAGGTATTTCGGCTTAGGCCAAAAGTCGTAACACTGAATACCACACCTTACTTTAAAAAGAAGAATCAATAAAATAACAAATAAATGCTTTAAATTGATGATTTTACAGACATTTTTCTCATACGATTTTCGCATACTCTATGTTCAATAGTTTCATTTTTATGCAACGCAAAAAGAACAACATTATTAGAGGGTTTAAAACTATGTGGAATCCACCTATTTAAACGCATTGTTTTGTCATTTTCAATTTCAATATATTTTGTCACTGTCAATACAAATGAAACGTTACTGTTAATACTTTACACGGTTTCATTAAAATCGACAAATCACATTCCCTTTATGACTAGGCCGGCCGGTTTGTATTGATGCTGATTTTAAGACCTATTAATATTCTTTGAAAACAGAAAAGTATCATCAGTAACATATTACAGTATTTTTATTGACAAATGGATAAAATATATTGAAATTAAACGTGCATTTAACCAACAAATGCATTAAAAGTAGACACACTTCACCGAGTTTTAGCCCTCTATTATTGTTGTTCTTTTTGGCGCCCCATAGAAACGACAATAGCAACTCCCTGATTCATTCAGTATGCGAAATTTGTGAAGTGTGCGAGAAACACCTCTGTAAAATCATATTTATGTAATACCAAATAATTATTTGTTACTTTTTATATGGATCCCCTCTTCATAAAAGTATTTATGAGGCCTAATTTTAAGGCGTGTCATTCGGGCTAGGATAAAGTTAGTTTATTTGGAGTCAAAATACAAGGCAGGTGCAAATGGGAAACACCCCATGAAACCAACACAATGGAGTAATTATATATCTACAAACAAACCTTCAAGTTTGTTTGTTGTGAAACAAAGGTATATTTTTACTCAACGGGCGAAAATATTGTGATTTTATTTCTGTTTGTGATAAGTATTTAATTAAATTGATGGTAAAAGGCATTAATAAATTAAATCTACTATGTTTAAAATTATGTATAGATAACAAAATTTGTTTTTTAAGCTGCCGTATAAATTATCTTAAAATTTGTAATTTTTAGTTCTTGAGTCTTAGGTTTCGTGACCTTAGGGGGTCTTATGTGTTGTGATCTTAGGATTCGTGACACCCCAATTAAATGATCGGTTTTTACTAAAACAACCATTGACAATTTCAACTGTATTTAACAAGACTATAATTTTGGACTATGAAACAATAAAGTTGACATCTAGCCTACGATTGCTTGAAAATTACTGGAAATTAGGTTTTATTAGGTTATTCAGAGCAAATATGTTTATTCAGGGACGAATCCAAACAAAATGTTCGGGAGGGGGAGGCCACGACAGATTTTGAAATAAGTTTTAATTATTTTGCGAGAGAGTGAAGCCCCAAGGAAACGTGTTTTTTTAGCAATTTAGGTGGCGTCAAACGAGCCACATCATTATCAACATCGACAGTTGTAACCATAGTGTTTGGCCAGTTTACAACTCACAACCCTCTAGACAGTTCGCATGGTTTTTGTTTGGCCAATCTACACCTAGCTTTCAGACAATGTTATTTTTTATCTTGTCCTACACTTCTGTCCATGTCTCTCTAGAAACAATGATTGAACCTTGAACCTATTGTTTTAGCTTTCAGTTGAGGTGAAAATATGATACCTCTCACGTTATTATAAATGTAATAACAATTTATATTTTAAATTTGAAAACTGAGGTACAAGCCTACTAAAAGGTGACATTTTCCCCTATATTTTGATGATTTATTTTTAAAGGCATAAATAGGAATTTAAATAGACCAAAAACAACACATACGGACTAGACTAGCATGTTAACTGTTTCATTTCAGTGCCATTGCCAGGATCTGTCAAGTGGCAAAGCGAAATTGTTGTTAAATGATTACATTTAAAGTATCATTTCCGAAACCCACAAAGTTTGTTTCTTTTAGAAAAATAAAACATTCATTATTTATGATTCTCATGTTTTATGCAATAAAACAATTATTAAATACAGTAGAACTAACGACTTCCTTACACAAAGAATGGTGACTAAACAGGAATCTATGTTTGGATAGTGGCACAAAAAGTGACAACATTATTTTGCTTATGTCTACCAAACAGCCTTTACAAATTGAATTGAAGATTTGGGTTTTTCCAATAAGTATATGACTGCATACGTGCAGTATTACCATCAAAGTCATTTGAAAGAAGTTAATCTAATGTTATCATTTATTTAATCTAATTTATATTTATTATTTGTTTTGCTGCTTGTGGAAATCATATTCAGGAGTTATCCTGTCAATACATTATGTTAATAATTAATCAGCATTTTATTGATTATTTTTTATCCGCAGTTTACTTGTGTTTACTTAGTATTGCCACAAAGATGTTGAAATAAGTTTATATTTCATGTGGTCATAATATTGGTTAATAAATAATATTACATCTAAAACAATTTTCAAGCAGCCGTATAAATATCATATTTACAGTTCTTGAAACATCATTTCCAAAACCCACAATGTAGAAAATACTAAAAATAAAGTTTTTTTTATATTAAGCACATCCATTGTAAGATTGGATAGTGGCACAAACCATAGTAACAAAATATGTTGCTTTCTTTGACTTTGAAGGCAGGTGCCATAACTGGCAAGCATAGTTAAAAACATTGTACTTAAATTTGAGCGAAAACATACTTTTTTTGGTACTAAACATCAATCATTGGTGTTTCTTGCAGCGAGTACAATTGACTACGTGCAGTATTACCATCAAAGTCATATGAATGTTAATAATAGGTTATTCATTTTATAGTATTTATTTGTTTTATTACTGATATCAGGAGTCTAAACAAGCACACATTCATGAGTCATCGTATGTGCCAATACATTCTGCTAATAATTAATTTCTCTTAGTCTTCATCGCTATTCTATCAAAACAATTTATCTCTATTTTTGTACCTAATATATTACTGTTACTGAGCAAATGTTAGAGCAACAACCAATCAGAAAGCTTAACATGTTGTGTTTTTTTGTTTTTTATTTTTGATATGCTTTAGTAACAATGGGGTATGGAATGGTCATACAAAACTTTTAAAACCAAAACTGCAGTGAATTCTAGACATTTCTTAAAACCATGGCAAAACCTCATATATTTTTTTAATGTGAATTAAGTAAATTCAAATACTTTGATAATTTATAAACATTTATTTGTAATTTTGCAATATTTTGTTATAACTTAAATGGTACTTTTTCAATTAATTATGCCTAATACTTTACAAGCACAGCATACGAAAAGACAAGACAGTTATGTTACGTCCTCCTGTAAAATGATGCTTTGTAGAGTGATACAACGTGAAGGTCAATTTTCAAATATAAAATAAATATTTCGCATATTCATCATTTATTACCATTTTACTTGTTATATTATTTAGTACATCTTCATATCAAGAAATGAAGTAGGTGTGTCATGATATTTGTTAATAAGAAACAGGAACATCATATGTCTCATTCCAAAACAGGTTAAACTGAAGTTGTCTCTACGTTAATAAACTGTAAGACTGGCCTTATTTTGGCTTTCACATTATTGGTTATTCGCAACGTTGCGGATAACCCTTGTGATTTTCAGGATTGTTTTTACTCTTACTACTGTAAAATGCTGTATGACAAAATAGGTACAATTCAGCACTGTAAAAATATTTAATTCACGTCATAGGATGGCCTAATAATTGTCGACGTTCATATCTTTTAACATTATGTGCATGTTGCATTTCCATGGATGACCCGAACACGTCAAAGTGACGAGTTCAAATCTAGTTGTACTGTTAGTTCCGTTTCCTTATCTACCACTTCTAACACAAACAGTAGGCCTCATCAATATTTACATAATCCGCAGCAGGAACTGATAATTAATTGAGAACAGATCAATATCTTTGTATCCTCAAGGGTCAACGATTTATTTACATGTTTCGTACTAAAATTAAACAGAAAATATGGGATATTGCTTTAAGACACAAAATAAGTTCATTTAGTTGTCCACATAAGTTATTTATTATTTTTTTAAAGAAAATTGAAACCGTGGCGGAGTTTTATTTGTTGTGGTTTTCTTTGTACTTATCCTATTAATGTGGTTGTATCTTGAATGTGGTCAAGGTAGCTTAGCATTCAGATACATAGTTAGGCCAACCCTTTGATTTAATTTGATTTTAATAATACTAAAAACTTACAGCTTTATAAATTTTTATTCAAATTGTACTATTTTACATGTGTATTATACTGAGATATAAAAACAGTAAATACCAACATTTCCAGGCAAATTTTAAATATGACGTAGGCCTAAATATTTAGGCTAATGCAGGTGTACAATTTTTGACAATAAAATGAAAGAAATACTATATGTTGTTTAATTTATCTGTAGTTTTGTGGTGGTTACAAAAAGCATAATTTTTAAATTGCAATTTATGGTAAATAGGTGAGTGCATATATCTCGGTATCTTTGTTTTACATAAAAAATAAATAATAAAACAATTCACTACTGCGACAATAAAAATCCGCAGCCGCCAAAAAAGCTGGACTGTGGATGTTCTTACAAAAGGTTTTTAATTAAAAACATCAAAATAAACAATTTCATACAAAAATTGAAGCAGCAAATTGAAAACGTTCGAAACGTCAGATGTGAACATCCAAGAGAATCAAAGATGAGGAACGAACTAATTAAGAATTTAGCAGACTAGTTAGATATGGAAGTGGACTATTATTATATCTTGATAATGTGACACCAAAATGAATCCTAGTGTGGGTGGAGTTCTGTAATGAAAGCAATGAGAGAATCGTTCACTCTTGGCGGATTTCTTAGCAAACTTCATGCACCGTGATCTCCGATGCTCGTTGGGAGGTATTCACGTACTGTAAGTCGTGTAGGCCAACTGATCTCCAAGAAGGGAACGGCAAACTCGTTTTGGTATTCTCTCTAAACGCAATATGGTAAACACTATTAGCTTTCTGTAGCATAATCTCAAATTGTTTCCTCATTTTAAATCATATTGGATAACTCCAAGCAATTTGACTTCAGACAATTTGTAATTTTTGACCATCAATCTGGAGATCTAGGTCAGGCATCAATTTACGAACAAATTACGTCTGCATAACTTGGCACTTGGAGGGGTTGAGTTGTAATTTGTTAGTCAAAGACAGAAGAAAGTTAATAACAGATAAAAATAATGGGTGCGAGTATGGTCCACTGAGGAATGCCTCCTGTGAGGATTTCCTATTTATTTTTATACTTGACCTCTTGCTTCCTAACCGAACGGAAATCCACGCCCCATTACATGATAGAAGGAGAAACATCCATACCAGTAAGACGACAGTCAAAGACAATTCTATGATCAATGAGATCAAAGGCCTTTGTACTTGTAAAGTCAGTTATAAGTGTGCTCATTGTATTGTGGGTTTCACCATTTAATATCAATTTACCTGTGACCTGTGATTAAACAGGAATCTATGTTTGGATAATGGCACAAACCATAGTGACAACATTGTTTTGCGTATGTCTACCAAACAGCCTTTATAACTTTGACTTTGAAGACAGGTGCCATAACTAAACATTATTATATATAATTGACTGCATACGTGCAGTATTATCATTGAAGTAATTTGAAAGTTAATATGTTATCATTTATTTGTTTTGCTGATGGTGGTAAATAAGCACACATCATATTCAGGAACTATCAGTTCAATAATATGTTAATAATTAATCAACATTTTTGTAATCATTATTTATCCGCCGTTTACACAACACAACTTCACTACCTGCATTATGGGAGTTTCTGACGTGTTTGATTGAAATAATGGTCAGCGCTTAGAGGTTCCACAACATTAGGCTATATAAATCTAGGATATTATTAGTAGTAATAAATAACAATACATCTGAAAACAATTTCGTAACCTTTACCTACAAATATCATATGTACAGTTTTTAAAACACCATTTTCAAAATCCAAGTAAACAAAAATAGAATTGGATAGTGGCACAAACCATAGTGACAAATATTTTCTTGTCTTTGGCTTTGAAGCCATTGGCCACAATTGGTAAGCATAGTTAAAAACATTGTACTTAAATTTGAGCGAAAACATACTCTTTTTATGTACTAAACAAGGTTAATAATAGGTTATGCACTTTATATTATTTTCTATTTGTTTTACTACTGATATCTGGAGTCTAACTAAGCACACATCATATTCATGAGTTATCGTATGAATCAAAATCATGTATCTCTATTCTTGTACCTAATATGCTACTGTTACTGAGCAAATATTAAAGCAACACCCAATTACAAATCTTAACATTTGTGTTTTTTTGTTGTTGAAAAGCATATGCCTTACTAGCAACAAGGTCTGGAATGGTCATACAAATCTTTTAAAACCAAAACTACAGTGAAATCTAGGAATTTTTTTAAAACCATCGAAAAACCTCATATTTTTGTGAATAATTCAAATACTTTGATTTATAAGCAAAACGTTATTCATTAATGTATTTATTATTTTGTAATATTTTACTTAGTGGTACTTTACAAGCACAACTTACAAAACACAAACAAAAGACAGTTATTTTGCGTCTTGCTGTAAAATGATGTTTTGTGGAGATACAACGTAATAATAAGGTCAATATTTCAAAGTCACATATTCATAATGCAGTTTAATGACAATTTTACTTGTTTTATGACCTTGGTATAAGATGTTTAAATACAACAATAGTACATCATAATCAAGAAGTGAAGTACAGGTATGTGTGTCATGTCTCATTCCAAAATCAAACTGGTTGAACTGACATTAACTAAAAGACTGACCTTATTTTGGCCTTTAAAGTGCTATGTTACTTAGTGAGTTCCTTATCTACAAGTTGTAAGCAATAAAACTATTATTATATAATCTGTACTGAAAAATAATTAAGAGAGAGAGTTGTATGTATTGTACAACATAGAGTAGTTACCTTTAGGTTCACTTTGGTGGTTTTCCTACTTAGATATCGGGGTATTACTGGAAACAAGCATAAGTTTGTGTACTTACTCCAACTTATAAATACCAGATTGGATTAGATTGAACCGGTAACAGGCCTATCGAGCAAAGTTATGTCAGGTTTTCTTGTTGCGACTGCTGAAAACATGAGTCTCCACCACCAAATAACCGATTTGGAATTGACGCAATGAAGGATAATATAGTAAACAATAAAGATCATTTTAACTACGTTTGATTGTTCTATATTTCATTTTATCATAGGAGAATACATTATCTAAAAGAGATGATCCATTGAAAACTCTCAAACTCAAAATAGAAGATATGATTGAATCTGTCCTCGAAAATGATGACAAAATAGTACCAAGTGACTACAAGACATTTTTAAAGCATAGTTTGTATTGTTGTTTAGGAGATGCTTATATAGGAGCATTGAAACATTTACAAAGTACTGGCAGAGATGATTGGCATGACTACCTCAATAAATCATTGAAATATTATGAGAAAGAATCAGATCTTGTGTACCCTGATGGATGGAGTGATCAGGGTATAGGTACTAAAGCTAATGTCATTAAATATTACTATTTAATGAATGATGAGGAAAAACTGAGAGAGATGCTTGCCAAGTTTGAACCGGTACTTAGAAAAGTCAAAGGAGACAAATATGTAGTGAAGAAACTAAGAAAGTTTTTAATATGTAAAAGTAATGTTACATGGATGTATACTTGTGCTTGGAAAATGATTGATGAAGACATATTTCATCTTGTTACAACTTTACCCACTACTTTTTACATTAATCCGATTGTTTTTATTTTGTATGTAAGTGCAAAACTGTCGCTTAAAGAGGGAGACATTTATAGAGCATATGCAAATTTAAATGAAATGAAGTCAAGTTTTACTGTAATTCATATTCCTGATTATGACACAACACAATTATTAATTAAAATTATAGAACAGTTATTTGTCAACTATTTGACTTGATTTTGGTTTTTATTCAGACAGCTTGAAAACTAAATGTTCTGAAAATCCACATATTTTTGTTGTTGTCATCAGTAGTTGTGCAAAATATGTTTACACAAAAAAACTACCAAAAAAGTACGTCTGTGTAGGCCTAGTGACCCTTATATTTCGTGTGTGCTTGTATACACGTATAATTATGTTATTTGTACATAAATTACCCAACATGTTTCATGTCCAACATCCAAACTGTACCATTATTTCTACTTTTTAAGGATCATGCTAATTTGTTTGTATATTTTTATAGACTCTCTTTATATTTTACGTGGACACGTTTCTATGATAACGTAATTTACTTCTAAATACAGTACTCTAAATCTACCTATTTATTAAAGAACGATACGTTTTTTCGATGAAATGCAAGTAGGAAGAACTCACAAAAGACAGAAATAAATATGTTTGATACTGTTTACCATACAGTATATTTATTTAATATACCTTTTGCTTTAAATTAGTCAGTAAAATAAGAGTGTTTTTATATGGCAACTAAAAATACCAAATCAAATAACACTTAGATAATTTTCAAATACTACAAAGCGTAGACTAATTCATAAGTTTAAAATGTACCCTCTGATACTTTGTTCAGTAAGTAAAACTATTTTGGGTTAATTAGCATAAATTCAAAATGGATTTTAGACCACCTAAGTGCATTGCGAATATATCTAAATGTGATATTAAACTTTCCAATTAGCATATTTAAATTATGGCTGGCTCACGACAGTCATACTTCCTTCTTGTAATTTCTATTCCGGAGATGTCCGGTTAGTTCTGAAAATCTAAATCTGAAGAACAGATACGTCTGATACGTAATGCTTGACTGTACGGTATGTTTTTAGAACAGTAGATCTACTTTAAAACAAATCCAAGTGACACTATTATAGTCATATATACTTTATTGTCCATTTAAAAAACAGAAATGTGATTTGAAAACTGGCAAAATACAAAAATATAAAATACAATTTACAAAAACACACACAAAAAGTTAAGAGGCTAAAAATTGTTAAAATTAGATAAAAATTATCGGTTACATTTTACCTTTGTACTCTGGAGTTATATAAGTGTATAGCATTAGGTACAAACGAGCACCTAAACCGTTTTGTTTTGGTATTAAGTGCACGTAGTCTTATGCCAGAATTCATGAGAGCAAATTGTTTGTGAAGAGGATGTGTTTCATCATCAATGATACTTTTTACTTTTTTTAACACATTTTGTTTATACAAGGATTCAACATCAGGTAAGTGCTCTCCTACTAGTCTAATTGCTCTATTTCCTATTCGATTAAGTTTAATTTTATCTTTTTGCATTGTATTACCATAAAAACAAACATTACAAAAAAGTATTACACTGAGAATTACAGAGTTATAAAACAATTTAAGTATAGTTTTGTCAATTTGTAGGTACTTCATTTTTCATTATACATCCATCACAAAAAGTTTGTTTATGGCTGTAAAAATTGTAAACATATACCTTTTTGCTAAACTGACATTGTTATACCTTTAAAAGAAATGAGGCAATGTTAAATCATAATTATAAAATCAAAAATATTTGTTTACTTATAATATTTTTTTCCAGTATTAAACACAGCCGAGTGGTGGCGCTATACGATCTTAGATTATAACCGACTGCGTACATGCGTATCAGCATTGATGTTAACACAAATGTTATAAATTATTTGTTTTCTTGCCTTGGTGTTGGTATCACAACGTTTGAATAGCCCTACAGTACATCATGATGTAATTTGTTATGTTACTGTTTATAATCAATAAATATTATAATTCTATTGTGACAATGTGCAACCAAGGTAATCTAGCAACAGGGTCAAAGGGTTCATCTGTTCAAACCACACTATATAGAAAAGTTTTAGTTTATCTTTATTGCAAAATATCATTGTCCTTCACTTAGTTTAGTAAACTGTTTATGTAGCTTCTATGTGTATGGTTTTGCATCGCCCAAGCTTACACGCAAATCTACTGTATATATAACATTTACATAAACTGATGTACAAGGAGATATAAATATAAATAAATGTATAAACCAAATCAATAAACGTTAACAAAAATGTTGGTGTATTATGTGTGTCTCGTTATGTCGGTATCAACAACAAAACAAATGGTATCACTATAAAGATTGCTTCTAATAATAAATGACAAATAAATAAATGTGCAATTGCTGAACTCTAACAAATTGTGTTCACATTTAACAATTTTCATTTAAAACAAGATTTAGTAATAAAAAAAAAACACATTTTTTTTCTAAATTTATGTTATATGTATACAATTGATATGATGATAAAACCTCACTCAAAATCAATTCAACATAGATCAATAATCTATTACTTTTCTATGGAGTTATGTTTATAACTCCAAGATTCTTTAAGAAAATATGGAAAATGTATATTTATAAAAACAAATAAGATTAGATAATTATCCATGTACTACATATTAGGTTAAATGGTAAAACTCTGTCACAAAATTGATGTTATTCAATTGTTCTGCATCACTAATTTAAATCCTCACTAAATACTATACTGGCAGTTTATTGACTTCAAACTTTGCTTTAATTCCTGAAATCTAGCTCAGCAAAACAGAGTTCTTCCAGTCTATATCATTTGCATATATTTTGTTTTATTACAACTTTGAAATTATGACAGTAATGATAGAAGTGGTTTTGGTGTTTGAGCATGTTGTTGTTTTTTTATACATAATTCACCTTATTGCACATGTTTGTCAATGTCGGTATTAGTGTAATCTAAAAACAGTTTTCTCGAATGATTAAGAGTGCTTTTATAGACACACTATCATTATATCATATTACCACAGTGGAAGTCACACACAGTTTGATAGTGTAGACAGTGAATAACTTGAACAAAAAAATGTTGTTAAACATCAAAAAAGTTGTTTTTATTTACGTTATGATGATAGTAGGCCTACTAGAAATACAATACTTCCGTTAGAAATATTATATAACAATATGTTGATTAATTGTAGCGATTATACTCAGAAGTTTAATTACTATTGGTTATGTTAAGCCGCAGTGCAATATATTATTGAAAAGCTCACATAGACTATTGGGTTGCAATAATTGATCTGTTGATGATTCTAATCCCACAGTGTCCATGGTTAAATAATCGTTTTCTTTGAAATATATATCACATCAACAATACGTTGTGTAATGTATTGAAGAGTGAATATGTCATATACTGTACATTACTTGTACTGTAATGGTCTAACGCCATCTATATACATAGTGTTGTGGAGAATGAATAAAGCCTCGGATGCGAGGAAGATGGAGAACGACTAAACCTCGACTCACGTGTGTTTACTTGTTGTGCTTTTATTGTTCACATATGTGGGGATTAATCTAATCATGTGATAATTAAATACTGCCCCCTATAGGTGTTGCTGCCCCCTATAATTGTAACAGTCTTTTTCAAATGATTTGCTTTCTTTTGTATTCATGAACCGGTCAAGGAAGCAGATAGTTTTGTCTCTTATTTAATTAAAGATCTGATTAAAAGGTAATTACTCTACTTTATACATATATTACTTTGTTATACATTTATAAGATTCTGTTATGTTTAAGAAACATTAATGTTGTATTTTAAGATGATTGCATTCATAGGCCTAGACATTTGTTTTGGGTTAACCTTGACTCATGGAATGTGCAGTTAGGAAGCCTATTGAATAGTATTGTGTTACAATCTTTGAACTAGGATTTTATGCCATATAATGTTATAATATATACTTTTGTGATAAACCTTCTTTGTATTAACAAAATATGTTTAGATAGATTTAGTAATGTTTAGTTTATAGAAGATAGTTTCTAGTTAACAGTTTGTATAAAATAGTTCATCCTACAGTTCACACTTGATTAATTTGTATACACGAGGCTACCATGCTCGTGATAGATCGTCATGTAGTGCGCCCTCTATTTATCATACAAAATGGCTGCGCCCATGGATTTGTTATTGTTTATATATTTTACACAAACCTAAGATTATAACTCCTTGATTCAATGAATAGACTAAGTTTAGTATTCAAATAGTGTGAGTAAATTCCAACATGCATTTATTCTAGTAATATAATAGTAATATTCAGGCACTTATGATGCAATTGTGTAGGTAATTAATTAGGTATTTGTATACTCTAACAAAGTATACAGAGGCTGTTTAGGTAGACGTGCCGTTTGATGTAATAGTCGCAGTCCTCAGAGAGAATCCTTTTTATTAGAGTCGCCTGTTAAGTGAGGTCGTTACTAAGAATTGGCTTGTATTTTAGAATATTATTTACTTTTGTTTCTCATTGTATTTATTTTGTGGTTTTCAGGACCATACTGATCTCTAGTGTTATGCTAAAAACAAATTAAAACCAAATACACCACCGGACCGTGGTAAAAGTGAGAAAAGGCGTGTTTTTTCTTTTGTGTTGTCGTCCACATCCGTACAATTTGGTGTCAGAAGTGGGATCGTGGATCGTATTTGGCTTTAACATTAGAGATCAGTGATGGCAAGCAAGGCATCGTTGCGAGATGTGCAGAGGACGGTTGATGAGCTAAGAGCCGAACTAGAAGCAACTAGGCGTGCTGCCCATGGGAATGGAAACACAGTATATGTTCTCCCAGAGAAGAAGATGAGACACTTTGTGGGAGCCGAAGGGGAATGTGTAGAGTCCTTTGTTGAAGACATCAAGGCAGCTATAAAAGTCAGAAAATTGCGAGGACAGAATGCAGCTGATTTTGTTGTTTCTCACCTAGAAGGCGCCGCACGAAGAGAAATTAGGCATCGTCCACGGGTAGCAGATGACTCGGAGCTAATACTTAGGACCTTACAAGATACCTTTGGCGAGCGGATGTCACTAAATACCATTATGAGGCAGATATATAATGCCATTCAGAAGAGAGGACAATCCATTTCGGATTATGCATTCGTTTTGCTAGGATTTTCAGAGAAGTTGGGTAGAATTCCAAATGCTCCAGATCCTGAACGAACAATTCGAGACCAGTTTTGTGAGGGTTTAGCCGATAGCGTGTTACGAAGAGAGCTGAAAAAGATGTTAAAGGACGATCCAGGTGTTACTTTCTTTAGGTTAAGGGATTGGGCGATGGATATGGAGGAGGAAGATGGCCTTCATCGAAAACCTGTAAAAGCTTATTCTTACGTCACCGAAGCAGATGATCAGATTTTGAAAACATTAGAAAATCTCTCGCTGGCAGTAAAGATGCAAACGGAGATTACAGAAGACATTCGTAATAAACAGGAAGAATTCACTAACCGGCTAGAAAAGTTAGAGAACCAATCCAAAGAAAGAACACAGAGAAAATCTACAAGGCGAGACAAATCCACTGTTCAGTGTCACCGATGTAAACAGATGGGACATTATGCTAGCGAATGCCCTAGTCCATGTGTAGTATCGAGTTCGGAAAACTAACATCACCCAGCTACAAGAGCCGTGTCCTGGGTGAGTGTGAGAGTGAAAATGGCTCAGTGGAGCCCAACGTATCTAATTTAATTGGAACCTGTCCAACTGTAAATATCAAACTATTTGGGAGACAAGTGGAAGCGATACTAGACACCGGTTCTCAAGTTACCACATTGTCTGAAGACTACTTCCATGAACATTTCAACCATATCTCGTTGGAAAAGCTAAATTGGCTTACAATTCGGGCTGCAAATGGGTCATCTATACCCTATGCAGGTTATTTCATATCCGACATCGAGTTGAACGGAGCGGTTATTTCGAACTGTGGTATACTAGTAGTAAAGACGTCAACTAGGTTTCCAATGTTATTGGGGATGAATGTCATCAAACACTTCACATCTGACATAGAGAAGCAACTTAATTTTACCAAACCACCAATCAATCTACCGCAAGCCATTCAAGGCTTATTACGTGTTGATATACCAAAAAGCATAGTCGTTCCACCTACAAGCGCTATTTACGTTCCAGTAACTGGTCCTATGTGCTCTGAGAGTGAAGTGCTCATAGAACCAATCGAAAATACTCCGAAAGGACTTGTCACCAGTTGTTCCCTGGCAAGTATAAAGAATGGACGCCTTAATGTACAAGTAGTAAATGTAACTGATGAGGTGATATGGCTGAAACCGAGAACACCTGTTGGTAAAGTTCAAACTGTTGTTATGGTCGACGATGGAAGTGTGTGTATGGACAGAATCAGCGTGGATAGTAATGATGTATATTCTCTATCTCTGGAAACATCCTGTAAAGAACAAGTTTTTAAACAGCTTTGGAATGGACTAAGCAATGAAGAACAAAAATCAGCTAAAGCCTTTCTGTTAAAGCATGCAGATATATTTGCTGAAAATGATAAAGACCTTGGCCATACAGATAAAGTAAAGCACCACATTCAACTTTCCGATGAAACTCCAATCAAACAGCCATATCGGCGCATACCACCATCACAATTGGAAGAAGTACGAGAGCATATTAGGAAGTTGCTGAAGAAAAATGTTATTCGAGAGAGTACCAGTCCGTTTGCCTCGCCAATTGTTCTTGTTCGTAAACCAGATGGTTCATTAAGATTGTGCGTTGATTATCGCCAGTTAAATAAGAAGACAATCAAAGATAGTTATCCCATTCCACGTATTGATGAGTCTTTGGATGCTCTTCATGGCGCTAAATGGTTCACTTCAATTGACTTAATTTCCGGTTATCATCAGATAGAAATGGAAGACAAAGACAGAATAAAAACCAGTTTCACTACTCCTTTTGGATTATTTGAATATAACCGTATGCCATTTGGACTGTGCAACGCTCCTGGCACTTTTCAACGACTTATGCAAGCCTGTCTTCGTGATCAATTTTTCAAATCCGTTTTGTGTTATTTAGATGACATACTGATTTATTCTAGTAGTTTTGAGGATCATCTAGAACACCTTGATGTTGTTTTCAATCGACTACGAGAATTTGGACTGAAGATAAAACCAAGTAAATGTGACTTATTTTGTCCAAAAGTTAAATATCTAGGACATATTGTAACCAGAGATGGAGTTGCAGCAGATCCAGAAAAGCTGACTGCAGTAAAAGATTGGCCTGTACCTTCCACTGTGAAAGAGTTGCGTTCATTTTTAGGTTTTTGTTCGTTTTACCGACGATTTGTACCTGGTTTCTCGCAGATAGCTGGACCTCTACACAACCTAGTTGCAGAGTCTTTGAAAGAGATTAAGGAGAAGAAATTTGTTAATTTTAAATGGAGGCCCAAACACCAAAGTGCATTTGAGGTGTTGAAGACCAAGCTCTGTTCAGAACCAGTACTTGCTTATGCAGATTTTACCTTGCCTTTCGAAGTAGAAATAGATGCATCATTTATTGGGTTGGGAGCGGTGTTGTCACAAGTACAGGATGGGAAAAGACGTGTAATCGCATATGCAAGCCGAACGTTACGAGGTGCAGAACGAAATATGAAAAAGTATTCTAGTATGAAGCTGGAAATGCTGGGAATGAAGTGGGCAATTTCAGACAAGTTTCGTGATTATCTTTTAGGAAACAAATTTATTGTGTTTACAGACAATAATCCGTTGGCTCACCTTAACTCTGCCAAGTTAGATGCAGTTAGTCAGCGATGGATTAGCGAGTTGTCATCTTTTAATTTTGAAGTTCATTACAAGCCGGGGAAAAACAATCAAGCAGCAGACGCTCTATCTCGAAGAGCTCACAGAGAAGACCCCGTTATAACTTCCGAAGACTTCTGACAGACAGCTGGAATGACCAGTCTCCCTGAACGTTTAGCTAATCACAATTCCAGTTCTATAAACATCCAAACACATGTACAAGCACTCAAGGCGATACCCGTATTTCCTGGCTACGACAACCAACAGCTGGCTGAATTTCAACGGAAAGATTCATCCATTGCAAGACTTTGGCACTACATTAGTCTCAACCGTAAACCTAACCCTGACGAGAGAAGCAATGAAACCGAGGAAGTTCGACTACTTCTACGACAGTTAGATCGTATAAAAGTCAGAGATGATCTACTTTACCGAGTGAGCGCTGATGGCGACCAGTGGCAATTCATTCTACCTGACGTATTAAGAGAAGATGTCATGAAAGCCTGTCATGATCAAACAGGTCACCAAGGAGCAAACCGAACTTTAGGTTTAATACGCAAACGTTGTTTCTGGCCGAAGATGTATGAGAACATAACTTCATGGTGTGAACAGTGTGACCGATGTTCAAAGGCTAAAGTTGGTCCTAAAGTCCGGGAACCGTTAAGAAGTATCGTCGCTTCAAAACCAAATGAAGTTGTTGCTGTTGACTTTACTTTACTTGAGAAGGACTCTACCGGAAAAGAAAACGTGCTCGTGATCACCGATGTCTTCTCCAAGTACACATTAGCTGTTGCAACCAAAAACCAAACCGCAGAGACAACAGCAAAGATACTGGTAAGGGAATGGTTCACCAAGTTTGGTATTCCTCAAAGACTCCACTCCGACCAGGGACGGAATTTTGAATCTTCACTTATTCGTTCACTTTGTACAATGTATGGAGTAACCAAGACAAGAACAACACCGTACCATCCTGAGGGAAACGGACAAGCAGAACGATTCAACAGAACTCTGCATGATCTATTGAAATCACTACCAAGCAATCAGAAACGAAGATGGTCCGAACATTTGCCTGAAGTACTTTATGCCTACAATGTAGCTGAACATTCATCAACTGGTTTTTCTCCATTCTTCTTGATGTTTGGAAGACAACCTAAACTACCTATCGATTTTCTGTTAAATAACCACCCAGAACAAATAGTAGCGGTACCTGAAGAGATAAATGATTGGTTAGCCTCGAGTATGGAAACCATGAAGATGACGTATGAGAAAGCAGGGGAGCGTCTCAAACAGGAAGCAGAGAACCGGAAGAAGATCTACGACCAGAAAGCTAAAGAGAAACCGTTGGCAACGGGTACAAAAGTCTTTACCAAGTCGCATCCACTAGGGAGACACAAGATTGCTGATGAATGGGACCCAGCAATTTTTGAAATTATATCCAGACCTGGAGGTAACACTTCTTACACTGTTAAACGTGCAGATGGTACTGGTGGAGAGAGAACTGTTCATCGTCGCGAAATAAAACCATGTCCTTTGGTGTACCAACAACCAGAGCAAGAAAATCAACAACCAATGTCCTATGTGTTCGGTAACTCGCAGTCCGATTCTGATGGCGTTAGTTCAGACGATACACCTCGACGCAGCATCCGACTAAGGAAGAAGTTTAATCAAAGATGTCAATCAGTACATGGATCCAATGATATGCTCAACCAACGTCTAGTTAATATTAATGATATTTTGATAAGTGTGCGTACCAAATGTAAAATGTTTCTGCATATTTAGTGTAATCTTACATTTTATTTCATAATATTAAGTTTGAGGACAAACTCAGCTTAAACAGGGGAGTGTGGGGATTAATCTAATCATGTGATAATTAAATACTGCCCCCTATAGGTGTTGCTGCCCCCTATAATTGTAACAGTCTTTTTCAAATGATTTGCTTTCTTTTGTATTCATGAACCGGTCAAGGAAGCAGATAGTTTTGTCTCTTATTTAATTAAAGATCTGATTAAAAGGTAATACTCTACTTTATACATATATTACTTTGTTATACATTTATAAGATTCTGTTATGTTTAAGAAACATTAATGTTGTATTTTAAGATGATTGCATTCATAGGCCTAGACATTTGTTTTGGGTTAACCTTGACTCATGGAATGTGCAGTTAGAAAGCCTATTGAATAGTATTGTGTTACAATCTTTGAACTAGGATTTTATGCCATATAATGTTATAATATATACTTTTGTGATAAACCTTCTTTGTATTAACAAAATATGTTTAGATAGATTTAGTAATGTTTAGTTTATAGAAGATAGTTTCTAGTTAACAGTTTGTATAAAATAGTTCATCCTACAGTTCACACTTGATTAATTTGTATACACGAGGCTACCATGCTCGTGATAGATCGTCATGTAGTGCGCCCTCTATTTATCATACAAAATGGCTGCGCCCATGGATTTGTTATTGTTTATATATTTTACACAAACATAAGATTATAACTCCTTGATTCAATGAATAGACTAAGTTTAGTATTCAAATAGTGTGAGTAAATTCCAACATGCATTTATTCTAGTAATATAATAGTAATATTCAGGCACTTATGATGCAATTGTGTAGGTAATTAATTAGGTATTTGTATACTCTAACAAAGTATACAGAGGCTGTTTAGGTAGACGTGCCGTTTGATGTAATAGTCGCAGTCCTCAGAGAGAATCCTTTTTATTAGAGTCGCCTGTTAAGTGAGGTCCTTACTAAGAATTGGCTTGTATTTTAGAATATTATTTACTTTTGTTTCTCATTGTATTTATTTTGTGGTTTTCAGGACCATACTGATCTCTATTGTTATGCTAAAAACAAATTAAAACCAAATACACCACCGGACCGTGGTAAAAGTGAGAAAAGGCGTGTTTTTCCTTTTGTGTTGTCGTCCACATCCTTACACGTATTTACCTTAAATGGTGTTAGTACACAACAGAATATTTCTCTCCTGTTATGTAACGAACATTACAGAATTGCTGGCTTTTCTGTGTATGCAGTGCATTATTGTTGACTTCTCTCTTTGTAAAACCATTACATTTAGACACCATACGTTTTTGTAAAGTGTACCAATGATTTCTTGAACGAGTAGATCTTGTTGTAAACATAAATATGACAACTGAATAATATAAATCAAGATATAAAGACATGGACACAATGTAGACAAACCTCCTCAAGATAAACATGGTGTCAAGGGCTATCGACATTTCCCTAATCAAAGCTAATCAGCAACTATAAAATATTGCTTATGCACAATTTCAATATGGTGGGAAGGTTTAATGAAGTTGTGCCTCCGGCAGTATGTGGGAATCAAGACTTCATGTTTATTCAATCACATTATCCTATTATATTGTGGCAATTTAAACCAGAAAGGATGGATCAAAAAGATGGTTATATAATAGTTGAGTAGAATCCAAATGAACCAACCTATTTAAAACTGACCTGGCCTTTGGATGAGTCTTTGTTGTTGATAAAAATGATTTTATAATGATTGATGTCTTTAGACAAGCAGATGCATTCTTAAAGTGTTATGAAAATCACAAACAAAGTATGACCAATATTATAAATTAGCCAATTGATTTACCATCGATATATTCTTAATTTTCTAGTTTTATAATTATTCCATACAATGCTGTAATATTTAAAGTATTTATTTTATATATTTTAAGATCTATCAATGGAAATTCTAAGCGTTTTAGGCTATCCCTTTTAATTTGTTCTCCCAATAATCATGTCATTTTATTGTAATAGGAATGGACAGTAACAATAACAATAATAGTATATATATTACAAACTGCACTAACGATATATAATAGTGTCGGCACACTGTCTGCAGATTGGATATATGTTTATATATTCAATTTTGATCTTTTAGTTCCATTAATAAAATTATTCCAAAATATTATAATAGGTCCATATGTGTTTTTATTATATTCTTTTAGGTTACTAGGTTACCATTTATATCTTGGCACAATACACATTGTAACATAGATTGTATTGTTATGTTTATTGATTGCCATTCATCGTTCCTTCCAATGAATCATTAGCTGAATTAACATATTCTTTAACATTGAAAGCTGAGTCTCTTGTGTATATTGTGTGTTGTGCATCTCAATAAGCACTGGGGTGTAACAGTCGTTTATACTAATTCAACATTCCTAACTAATATTTGGCTTTCAGTACTTAGTGTTTCCTGCATAGATTGCTGTTATTTTTGTTGTACACGCACTGGAAACAACAGTTAGTTTGATTGATTGCGGATTGAAATTTAACCAGTAAATTAGAACAGAATTATTCAGCTGTAAATAAATCAACCCGTGATGGAGACAATTGCAGATATTCGCCATAAGATGGCGTCAAGGCATCAGACTAACTGAACGTGTGATGTTATGTTTAAAAAGTATGTTATGCGGAGAAAGACCACATAGGTTTTGGTGAGCATCTGGTTCATTATTAACTATACAACTAACTATATTAGTTAATGTTTACGTTAGCAAAGATGGAAAAGCCCAAGCTTTCTCCTACTTGTTTTTTCCTATATAATATGAACGGCTAGGCCAGACAGCCTATAGTTTTTGTTTTTTTCACAGGACCGGCCAATATAGGTTTCATTAATTGCAATGTTAGTGTTGATAAGAATTTACCGAGAACCATATATTGACGTGTTATGGATGTATATGATTTCAGAACAATTGCGAGATTTACGATTTTGACGCGGGCGCTTGCCGTACAGCCGTCGCCGTGGATTGCTGTAGCAAAGGTATTTGTTAAATAAAAGATATATGTACCCGTCATTTCAATATTGCTATTTTGACCTGCTTTAGACTTACATTTTCACGTTAAGTTAAAGATTTAACGTATAGTTTGCCGGTGTAAAACGTTTTCAAATCAGTTAAAAACTCATATTTTTATTTATAATTAATGTATTGATTATGACCATAAACATTTTCGCCAAAGTAGGCCTATATTGTCGGCAAAGTATCTTGTTGGTTAAATGTAACCTTTCGGTCTATTGTCTGCCGGGAAATTGTATGGAATACCATTGTATGTCGGCCAACCGTATAAATGACAGAAAAATAGCGTCTAATGCAGATCAAATTAGCAACTGAAATGACGGGCACCTATCTCTTGTATGTAACAACAGTGAAAACTCACGAGGTACATTTAGCTAAGCACACTTTGAATTGAAGTCACAGCAATTTACCGCGACAGCGAAATCTTGAAATTGTTCTAAAATCATATGTACATATCATCCTATACGTTGTCAAAATATGGTTCTCGATAAAGTTGTCCTTTAACATAGGCTTTATTTTATTTTTGCTTTGTTTCTTATTGTTAGAAACCCTGACTGCTTAAGAAGAAATAAAAACAAGGTATACAATTAATTTGTATTTGATAGTCCTGTCGTTTTCCTGAATTTAATTCCACAATCTGACATAGATAAGGTAGGTATCAACGGAGGTTTGTCTTTAAAGTTTAGCCAGGAAGGTAGTTCTATACCCTTCCTGGTTTAGTATTATTGTGTTTCTTTCCTCAGAATTAAGCATGATTATATGTAGAAAATAAAGTAAATTGATTATTAAGGTAACTTTTTGTTTTGTTTAATAATACAACTATTTGTATCATTATATTTTTACCAAAAAATAACATTTAATAAGTCAATGAACCAATGGTATATTTGTATTGTATTTTAATATTGTTTTCGTTTTCTTTATATTAAAATTCAGCCTACTGTATATATAGCAGAACTGCACAAAGAGCCATGTCACAAACTCTGATGGAGTGGAAACACAGTTTGATCAATTGCAACAACTGTTGATGAATAGGCATGACCTGAGGCAGGAACACGATATGCATAAGTATGGACAGCTGCATATGCTATTATCACATCGATCCGCACAATTAATGATTGAATAAACATATTATTTCTAAATTTGAGGCGTATGAATAGAGTCTTTGTTTGAGCAGCACTGCAAGTCGTTTATATTGCTAGCATTGTCGAATCGTAAGTTCACTTTGCTGTACTGTAACTCTGCTTTAGGATATTGCTGTTGGATAGACATTTTTAAACAGAAAGAACTATGACTAAATCAAGCCAGGATGACATGGATTTAATTGCAGATATCGTTCTGACGAAGGCAATTGGGCCGAGAGATCTTCATAATGCTTATATTAAAGTTAACCAGAAACTACAAGATATTGCATTCAATCAAATACCTTCCATTGATTATCACAAATATGGGACTGGAAGTTGTTTTGAAGGTGTGCCATTACCATTTTGTGGAGATCAAGATTACATGTATAACTTTTCACATTGCCCAGTTGTATTGTGGCCATTTGAACCAGCAAGGAAGTATCATAAAGGTGGATATCTAATCGCTGAGCAGAGTCCAAATGAACCAGCTTTTTTTACACTGAAAGTAAACAGCAACTGGCCTTTGGATGAGTCTTTGAAAAATGGTGTTGATAAGAATGGCTATTTTAGGACTAATGCTCTTCAAACGATAGATGTCAGTAAATTAAAGAATGTTAGAAAACATGGTCCTGCATTTGAACTAACTCATAACTATCGTACAACTGATCTAATACTGTGTTTAAAATGCCAGTCATGGCCGTTTCTTTTAAAAAATTGTTTCACAAGAAAAATGTCTAAGCTTGCATGTCTGTTTGTTGGTACTGAACCTCCAACAAGCAAATCAAAAGAAATGGAGTGGAGGTTATCGTTTTCGCTAGCTGAAAGAGAATTATGTTTAGAACTTGCTGAACCATTTGTCAAATGCATGTGTGCACTTAAGGCAATAAAAAATCTTTATGTATTTAGGAAACCTGCACCGTTCTGTTCTTACTTTATTAAGACAGCTTGCTTCTGGATGTGTGAAACTTCTCTTAATAGTATTAGCACTATGGACTTAATTAGGAAGACACTTGATTGGCTGATAAAATGCTATCTGCATGGGAACCTCCCTCATTACTTTATTTCCAAACAAAATTTAATTGGACACATAAAAAAGACACGTTGTGAGGAAGTGATAACATTATTGAATGCAGTTAAACAACATCTTTGGAGCAATGTAATGTCAGGTATTGAAGTTGCTGTTGATTTCTTACCTGTCTTTCGAGGATCACTCAAACTAAGTCTTTCCAACTATTCAGAACTGGAGTCTGTCCTACGGAATAGCAGAGATAGTAGGATCAAGGAGATACCATTAGAATTACGTAACATGAGTGATAAAGCACTACAATTATTAAGGTTAACTACTATGCATTTTGATGGATTTGATAGAATCTTTCAAAATGAAATAGAGCAAAATACATTTAATCACCTGGAAACTCTTAAACTGAAACTAGACGATATGATTGAATCAGTTTTACAAAGTGATGACAAAATAGTACCAAGCGACTACGAGCATATTTTAAGGCATAGTTTATATTGCTCTTTAGCAGACAGTTACACAGGATTTTTAAAATATTTGCAAGCTAATGGGAGACATGATCTGAATGGATACCTCAATAAGCCATTGGATTATTATGAGAAAGGATCAGAGCTTGTGTACCCTGATAGATGGAGTGACCAGCACCACATAGGTACCAAAATTAATGTCATTAAACATTACTATTTAATGAATGATGTGCAAAAACTGAAAGAAATGCTTGCCAAGTTTGAACCAGTACTTAACGAAGTCAAAAGAAATAAAGGTGTAATGACAAGACTAAGAAAAGTTTTAATTGGTCTTACTATTATGACCTTTGATCACTTTTCTTGGCAGAACATTGATATGGACATATTTGGTCTTGCTGCTAAAATGACCTTAAGTCCATTTTTGAACATTAATCCAATTGTTTTCATACTTTATGTTAATGCAAAGATCTCACTCAAAGAAAAAGACATTCATAGAGCATTTGGATATTTAAATGAAATGAAATCAAGTTTGACTGTGATTCAAGAAGCAGATCATGAAGTAACACAATATCTAATCAAAACAATAGAATGGCATTTTCTGTACACATTTTGGTTCGCATTTAGAACGCTCTTCTAACTCGAAACATATATGTAATTACGTGTCCGTCGTGTAAACTAGGTAGTAATATTCCAAATACTTTTATTACATTACATAAAAAACTGTATATCAATTTTTTTCAAACAACGTTTACTTTGGTTTGATTACAAATATGCAACGCTAAAGCAAATAATTGATCTCATGTCATGATCATATTTCTCTACAGCTTACTATGTCGTTCGGTCGGTTGGTCGGTCGGTCGGTAAACACTAACTTGTATATGGCCTTTTCTTGACATCAGTTTCATCTAGTCAAGTCAATTTTTTACAGTATATTCCTTATGGCCAGAAATCGATGTGGTTATGTTTTCACGGTGCGTAATCAAAAATTACGCGGTCTACGCACGATTTAACGAAATCACGTTTGTAATCATATCTTCACAAGCATGAATAACAATTAAATAAAATTTGGTACTCATAAATTTCAGAGCATAAATCATCATGGCAATACAATTACGTGCGTAGCGCATGTGACGCATGCGTACGCGCGCTTAAACTTTTTTAAATTGTCAAAATTTATTTTCGATGAAATAAGATTACGTTTGAAGCATTTTAAGCGTTTAAAACATTGCCATGAGTGCACAGCTTTTTGCACGTGCACAGCGCGTTAAATGTTGATATGCACTCACCTGATTTCTGTTTTACAACCTTTCTTTAATAATACTGTATCATCATATTTGATTCAATTTTCAACTCGAAATTACGTTTTACGAGCACGTCAAAAGTGACATGTTCAGCAAATCGGTTGGTTCGTCGGTCGGTAAACACTAACTTGAGCACGCGACTGCAGCCATCTATCACATATTGTAGATTGTTATTATTATTATTTGTAAATAAACCTCAATTTTTTAGAAATCAGTTTTGTCAAGATGAATCTCATAAAATGTAAGAAGTAGCAATAATTGCTTTCTGGTTAAAATCAAGCTGTTCTAAAATAGTTAGTGTCTAACATTACTTTATTTTCAATAAATTATTGATAAAGCAAAACGTGGTTTTTTAGTGTTTAGTGACTGATGTAATGTGATTAAACATAGGGTCTATGTATATAGACTGCAGATGACCATTTTCAGTTCTTTATACTTTACCATCCTCAAAATCTGCTGTACATTAACTATAGCCTATAAAGTGAAAAGATATCTTTTATCTATAATCTATCTATAATATAATAGCACTAAAGCCAAAATGTATTCCTCTATCTCCTCCTAAGCCGAAAGTCCAATACGTAGCACCTTTTAATTCTCCTTTCTCCAGTATTCTATATTATAATTGCAAATGTTTACTCAAAATGTTTATTTTGAACCAATTTGTTTGCAATAACTGCCAAACGCTGAGTTTGGTAATTCTTGGCCATTTCACAATTAGGTCACCAGCACATGTGATCACCATAGCTAGCAGTAGTGCTGCCGTGCGCCAAACATAGGATTGAAAACCCTTTTACCAAACACCAAAATGCTGTGATAACACTAGGCTAGGTTATGTTTCCTACTAATTACTATTTCTAAGCTGCTAATTTGTCAATCCGGTTCAGGTTTGACGGGACGATTCGGCCCACATTAGGCCAATATAATGTCTGACTAAGAGAGGCATCTTATATCATTAGCTCTTGGTAGGGAATATGATATGAAATATTGCAAAGTACATTATGCTAACATTATGTTTTGTTATTTTTCTTGATGTTATACAGATAGTGACTTACTTACTTAAGCATTGTTACACATAGCAGTGCATAGGTCATCAACTACACGTCTCCATCTCACACGGTTCTGGGCAATTCCTTCCACCTCTGTCCAGTTTTGGCCAGCATCCTTCACCTCCTTATCCAGTTCCCTCCTCCATGTGTTCCTTGGGCGTCCTCTTTTTCGTTTTCCTTGGGGATTCCATGTTAGGGCATGCCTAGTTATGTTGTGTTTTGGTTTCCTTAGTGTGTGACCAATCCATTTCCATTTCCTTCTGCTAATTTCAAATTCCACTGGCTCTTGTCCAGTCCTAACCCATAGATCCTCATTTCTTATTTTTTTCTGGCCACCATATTCTGAGAATCCTTCTCAGACATTTATTGATGAACACTTGGATTTTCCTTATTATTTGATTAGTAGTTCTCCATGTTTCTGATCCATATAACAGTAGGCCTACTGATTTGACATTTGAGTTGAATATTTTGATCTTTGTTTCTGTGCTGATGTATCTTGCCTTCCATACTTTTGTTAGTATATTGAAAGCCACCTGTGCTTTCCCAATCATTCCTTTTACATCTTCCTCTGTCTCTCCTCTGATGTTGACTTTGCTACCAAGGTAAGTAAAAGTTTCCACTGGTTCTGTTTCTCCTTTCCTTAGCTGGATTGCATGATTATTTCGTGTGTTGACCATCATTACTTTAGTTTTCGCTATGTTTACATTTAAGCCAAGCATACTTGATGTTTCTTCAAGAAGTCTGGTTTTGGTTTGCATTTGCTGATGTGTTTGTGACAACAGAACAATGTCGTCAGCATAGTCCAGGTCTTCTAATTGTTCCCATAAAGTCCATTGAATCCCATTTCTTTTCCTTGTGTTGTTTCTTTCATTATCCAGTCTATTGCAAGATTGAACAGGAACGGAGACATCAATCCTCCTTGTCTGACACCTGTTTTGATTTCAAATTCTCTGGTAAGACTTCCCTCATGTAAAACTTGACATGTGACTCCTGTATATGATTTGCTGATTATTTGTATGAACTTTTCTGGTATGCCATAGTGCCTCATTATCTTCCACAAAGTTGGTCTGCCTATACTGTCAAAGGCTTTTTCGTAGTCAATGAAATTCATCCAAAGTGGTGTGTTCCATTCTATTGTTTGTTCCAATATTATTCTGAGTGTGGCAATATGGTCAGTGCATGATTTCTCTTTCCTAAATCCTGCTTGGTTGTCTCTTAATGTCCTATCGACTCCCGCTATCATTCTGTCTAGTAGGATTCGGTTAAACACTTTTCCTGCTACTGAGAGCATGGTTATCCCTCTATAGTTTTGCATTCACTTAGATCGCCTTTCTTTGGTTATTTTACAATGTATCCCTTCTTCAAGTCCTTTGGTATTTCCTCCATTTCCCATATCATGTTGATTATTTCCATCATCATCTGTGATGATGTGTTCAGATCGGCCTTAAGTGCTTCGGGTGGTATTTCGTCTGGTCCTGGTGACTTTCCGGTCTTCAAATGTTTTATAGCTTTCTTGATCTCTTCTCTTCTTGGTTTATTACAGTTGATCTGAAGAATGTTTTCAGCTGGTGGAATGTCTACCGTCTCATCTGGTGATGGTCGATTCAATAATCCTTCAAAATACTCTGCCCATATATGTGCTTGGTCTTCTTTGGCTTGTAAAACATTACCTTGTCTGTCCTTCACTGGTCTTTGTAGTTGTTGTTGGTTTTATTTGCAAGTTTCTTTGTGATTGAATAAAGTTCTTTCAAGTCATTTCTTAAAGCTGCCTCTTCTGCCCGTGTGGCTAGTTCTTCTATTTGTTTCTTCTTATCTTTCTTTAAACTTTTTCTTCACCTTTGTGTGCACCATAGTATACTCATACAGATATTGACTGCTTAGAGGTTAAATAAAAGATTTGACATCCCCGAGGGAATGATATTTTGTTCGAGGGAACATATCGTCGTTTAAATTAACAGAAGAATTTCCATCAATAAGCCTACATAAATAATAATAATAATAATATTATTATCAGGTAGGCCGAATAATTTTTCTTCTTCGAGGATCCGAATCACCGGATGTTCGCCGCGTCGCGCGTAACAGGTTACTACCATGAGTATTAACCAATCACAAACGGTTTTTTCATCACATATAGTGAGGACTAATAACAAATGAGGCCGCTATGTATGCATAGTTTAAATAGTTTAGTTGATTTTTTTTTCAAGCAAGTTGCAAATCATCGTGAGTTCAAATCATCCAAGCAGATGACTTTATTTATTTATCGCCAAAAGCGAGTGTTGCCACACGAAAATTACACAGTCAATGTCATCGTACTCGAGAATTTCCTGGATTTTATATGTTTATTATGATATGTTATTATATATATATATATATATATATATATATATATATATATATATATAAACAAATCAGGCAAAGAACATTAATTCTAAACCGCCCGGTAATATACTGAAATTTAATTAATTAATTTGAAACGATAAAGATGAGGAAATCTGTGAGAATAAGAAAAAGTCGCCCCAAACCGAGACTCGAACTCGGACCGCCTGCTTGATATCCAGATGTCCTAACCATTAGACCACTGGGGCTTTCATGGTATTGTTCGAACTCGATTAACATTCTCGGCGTGGTACGGCGGAACAGCACTAGTCCTCAGTTGTACGCACGCGCACCAGGGATCAAATTGATACGCCCTCATCTTACAAAATTTTTATTCACGAGGCGGGATCTCCGAAGAGACACTTTTATATATATAAACAAATCAGGCAAAGAACATTAATTCTAAACCGCCCGGTAATATACTGAAATTTAATTAATTAATTTGAAACGATAAGTGCTACGCATATATATATAAACCCAAAACCAAATTACTGAAAAAAATGACAATGCTGTGGGTATCAGTGGCTGGATCTCAATGGAGATACAAATAAAAGCGAAAAGCTAAATCAAAATGATAAAGTAAACAGCCAGAAAAGTTAGCAGAGCTTTCGGGCAATAATAGCCCTTCATCAGTGCAAGTGATATTTATATATATAAATTCAGTGATCCAAAGGCAAATTACTGAAAAAAATGACAATGCTGTGGGTATCAGTGGCTGGATCTCAATGGAGATACAAAAAACAAGGCCATATAGATGGCTGCAGTCGCGTGCTCATTAGTGTTTACCGACCGACCGACCAACCTACCAACTGACCGAAATTACTGAACATGTTTAAAAATTTTGAAATGGTTAAAAACATTTATATTTTTTTTATTTACACGTGCGTAGCCTGTCACTTTTGACGTGCTCGTATAAGGTAATTTCGAGTTGAAAAGTAAGACAAGAAAACAGAAATCCTGCAAAAAGAGTGCGAGATAACATTTAACGTGCACTAATCTCCGCACTCAAGGCAATTTTGTAAACGCTTAAAATTGTCTCAAGCGTACTCTTATTTCATCGAAAATAAATTTTCAAAATTTTAAGCGCGCGTACGTATGCGTTACATGCGCTACGCACGTAATTGTATTGCCATATGATGATTTATGCCCTGAAATTTATGAGTACCAAATTTTATTTAATTGTGATTCATGGTTGTGAAGATATTATTACAAACGTGATTTCGTTAAATCGTGCGTAGACCGCGTAATTTTTTATTGCGCACCTTGAAAACATAACCACATCGAATCCTGGCCATAAGGAATATCCTGTGAAAAATTAACTTAGCTAGATTAAATTGATATCAAGATAATGTCAGAAAGCGATAAAACGCATAGTGATACCGGACCGACAGACAGACCGACAGACCGACAGACCGACAGACCGACCGACATAGTGAACTATAGAGTCGCGTCTAAAAAGCGAAAAGCTAAATCAAAACGATAAAGTAAACAACCAGAAAAGTTAGCAGAGCTTTCGGGCAACACTAGCCCTTCATTAGTGCAAGTTAGGGAATTTGGATAAATAAAAGTCATAGCATATGAGTTGGCAATAGTTAAAATGTCTCTGGCGGGATTCGAACCTGCGACCTCTCGCTTATAGGCTTATCATACCACTAGACCACAGAGTCATATATTTTTCATTTATTTATTCGACCAATACACAGATACAGAACAGAACAGAAGCAAAACAAAATGGTCATGGGCAACTAAAGTAAAACAATTACTATAACTCAAAGAGTCAGTTGCTCCTTAAACAAGGCCAACAGCCATTAAGTCGCGTGCTACAATGCATGATACCGGACCGACAGACAGACCGACAGACAGACCGACAGACAGACAGACAGAGAGACCGACCGACCGACATAGTGAACTATACTGACCGAAATTACTGAACATGTTTAAAATTGTTGAAATGTTTAAAAACATTTATTTTTTTTAATTTACACGTGCGTAGCCTGTCACTTTCGACGTGCTCGTATAACGTAATTTCGAGTTGAAAAGTAAGTCAAGAAAACATAAATCGGGCAAAAAGAGTGCGCAATAACATTTAACGCGCAGAAGGCACGCAAAAATATGCGCACTCATGGCAATTTTGTAAACGCTTAAAATTGCCTGAAATGTACTCTTCTTATTTCATCGAAAATAAATTTTGAAAATGTTAAGCGCGCGTACTCATGCGTTACATGCGCTACGCACGTAATTGTATTGCCATATGATGATTTATGCCCTGAAATTTATGAGTACCAAATTTTATTTAATTGTGATTCATGGTTGTGAAGATATGATTACAAACGTGATTTCGTTAAATCGTGCGTAGACCGCGTAATTTTTTATTGCGCACCGTGAAAACATAACCACATTGATTCCTGGCCATAAGGAATATACTGTGAAAAGTTGACCTAGCTAGATTAAACTGATATCAAGATAAGGACAGAAAGCGATAAAACGCATAGTGATACCGGACCGACAGACAGACCGACCGACCGACATAGTGAACTATAGAGTCGCTTCCACGCGACTAAAAACATCGAAATACAAAAAATATTGCACCAAGTAAGACATTTGTACAAGCTTAAAAAAAGTATCTTAAGACTCAGTATTAGCACAGATTTTCACCCACCAGATACATTCTCTCATTCAACAAATGCCCTCAGTGATGACTAGTCAGAATAAATTCCAACTTTAATACGCAGTAAAGTATTTATAATTGCTTTTAGGATTAAAACAAAATAGACACTGAAATATAAAGAAGAATACTGTATGCCTATTAACTTTATGTTCCTTCTAATATAAATGCTGTATACTGTGCCTCTCGGCACTATACATCCATTTATAGATTTGTGTATATTGCATTGTACTATATTACTATTTTATCTTTTTGATTCCCGAACCTTACAATCGTTATAAAATGATGCCCGTCCTTCGGACGTGTACCTGCTAGTTAGTAGTATAATAAACGAATGATCTTACTAAAAAACAAAACTATTTTAATTTTACAAAATCTTTAAATTGAAAAAAAAATGACTTTACTATAATATTATAGGCCTATCTTTAAAAACTTTAAAAAGTATCACCAACATTAGTAAATTAGCCAAATTTAAAAAAATGACATATATATTCTTCATTTTTTTGTTTTATATTTACTGTAGGCCCATACTTTACTAATTTATTTTTTAAACCAATATTGTTATATTTAAATGTTTTGTTTTATATTATAAGATGCATCAATGACACTTCTAAAGCGTTTTAGGCTGCTATCCTTGAAATTTATTTCCAATAGTGTTATTACTGGTGGGATATTAACACCAAGTGATTTTCTAAATAAACTCAATTTAAATAAAAATCATACTGATCATTATTTTTTGTAGCTGAGTCAGAACATAAATATTATAGCACTGGTACACTGATTAATAGCAACATGATGCCTGTTTCAGCGCAGAATAAACTGTTTATTTCAAAAAAACTTTTTATTTATATCAACTGCATTTCTGCGAAATTTGTGCTCACATAATTATAGTCGTAAGTAGGTCACAAAGACATAACAATGTAATAGTATATCTCTCATTTTATTGTAACAGGACCTTTTCAATTTGACATCACCACAACAACGACGACGGCGACGACGACGACGACGACGACGACGACAACAACAATAATAATATATTATAATTTAATGAATATTATTCAAAACCTGAGCTTCACTGACAATATATAATAATAATGAAACACTGTCTGCAGATTGGATATAAGCCCTATATGTTTAATTGGTGTATGTTCTTTTAGTTCTGGTATAACCATTATTCCACAATATCATAATACGTGTTTTTATTTTTATTGTATTAGGTTACTAGGTTACCATTTATGTCTTGGCACAATACACATTGTAACGTAGATTGTATTATTATGTTTATTGATTGCCATTCATCATTCCAATGAATCATTGGCTGAAATAACATATTCTTTAACATTGAAAGCTGATTCTCTGTATTGTGTGTTGAGCATCTCAATCATCACTGTGGTGTAACAGTCGTTTTTACTAATTCAATATTCCTAATATTTGGCTTTCAGTACTTAGTGTTTCCTGCATAGATTGCTATTGTCTATTTCTACTATATTTTTGTTGGAGGCCTACACGCACTGGAAACAACAGTTAGTTTGTCTACTACTGAGGATTGAAATTTACCCAGTAAATTAGAACAGAATTATGGCAGCTGTAAATAAATCCCGTGATGACATGGATACAATTGTAGATACTTACCTTATGATGGCCATGGCATCAAGAGATCTTGTAATTACTCACATTAAAGTTGAGCAGAAACTATGGGATATTGCTTTTAATCAATTACCCTATATAACATATCAAAAATATGGGACTGGAAGTTATTTTGAAGCTATGCCTCAGGAGATATGTGGAGATGAAGATTTCATGTATAACCATTCAATTTATCCAGATGTATTGTGGCTATTTGAACCAGCAAGGAATGACCATAAAGGTGGTTACGTAATAGCTGAGCAGAATCCAAATGAACCAGTTTATTTCACACTTAAAGTAAGCAGCAACTGGCCTTTGAATGAATCTTTGAAAAATGTTGCTGTGAATGATTATGTAATACCTGATGCTCTTATATTGTCAAATACATTCTATAGTGATTCTGAAAAATATCTCAAAACGTCTAGAATGCACGGTCCTTCATTAGAAGCTACTTTAATAAACTCTGAAAAAACAGATCAAACCCCTTGTTTAAAATGCCAGTCATGGACACTGGAATCAGAATTTTTTACAAGAGAAAGATTAAACTGGCCAACACAAGCAACTTTAAGAAAGATTTCAAAGCTTGATTGTCTATTAGTTGGTGTTGGACATGCAAGTAGCTCATCAAAAGAAATTGAATGGAGGTTATCCTTTTCCCTTGCTGAAAAAGAACTCTGTTATGAACTTAGTGAACCATATGTAAGATGCATGTGTGCCCTTAAGGCAATAAAATCTTCAAAATACATTAATTTATTTAGTGAATCTGATTCTCCAACACCATTCTGTTCTTACTTTATTAAGACAGCTTGCTTCTGGATGTGTGAAACCCTTCCTTGTAACAATCAAAGCACGATGGACTTGATCAGGAAGACTTTGGACTGGCTGATAGATTGCTACCAACAAAAATACCTTCCTCATTATTTCATTCCTCAACAAAATTTAATTGGACACTTAACAACGAAAAGTTGCGAAGAAGTGATAGTTTCATTGAAAGCAGTTAAACGAGACCTGTGGTGCTATGTGATGTCAAGTATCGCAGTTGCAGCTGGTGACTTTACTAACAACACTTTTTGTGTCAAATTCAAGCTCCCCAAACTTTCAAGTCCAAAGGACTATGCAATACTGGAGTCTACATTACTTGATAGCACATGTAAGATTGAGATCATGAAACGTGATTTAATTAGAGGTTACAATGTATTTTCCATCGGAAAACGACTATTATGTTATACTGTTTTGCATTGTGCAGAATTTAGTAAAATCATACAAGAACATATGCAAGTACACGTTGATAAATTGGAAATTCTTCAACTTCAACTTGGCAATATGATTCAATCAGTCTTAGAAAGTGATGACGATATCGTACCAATCGGCTACAAGAAACTTATTCAGCATCATTTGTATTGCTGTTTAGGAGACACTTATACAGGAATGCTGAAATTTTTTCAAAGTACTAGGAAAGATGATCTGCATGACTACCTCAATAAGCCATTGGAATACTATGAGAAAGGATCAGAGCTTGTGTACCCTGATGGATGGAGTGATCAGGGTATAGGTACCCAAGTCAATGTGATTAAATATTATTATTTAATGAATGAAGAGGAAAAACTGAAAGAGATGCTTACCAAGTTTGAACCAGTACTTAGCAAAGTCAAAAGAAACAAAGATGTAATGATGAAACTAAGAAAAGTTTTAATACATGGACATCTTACTGATGTTGTAGCCTTTGATGAATTTCCTTGGCAAACTGTTGACAGGGACATATTTAGTCTTGCTAAGAGTTCAACCAACTTTTTTTTTGTTAATCCAATCGTTTTCGTATTCTATGTAAATGCAAAATTATCACTGAAAGAAGGAGACATTTATAGGGCCTATACAAACTTAAATGAAATGAAGTCAAGTTTGACTGTGATTCATCTTTTAGATCATGAGATAACACAATCATTAATCCAGATCACAGAAAAACTATTGGTTTTATGTTTGTATAAGTTTTTGTTCTTATTTAGCAAACTATTCTAAATAAAATATTACGCAGCTGCTCTGTGTGCGGTTTGGGTGTTAATCTACTTTGTACACAAGCTTGTAAACGGAATAGATATAGATAGATATTCTGAAATGCTGCATGATATACAGTAGTGCTAGTCTAGTAGTTCTGATCGCAATTTCATTAATAAACTTGTCCCTCACTTTGTGGAAAAAGTGCTAATGTTGGGTTATCTAGGTAATTTAGGCGGGAATTGTATTACAGTACTAACATCTGTCATTTGCCTTTATTGTGGCATTTTTAAAATAAACAACTATAAAGATTGTGTAGGCCTACTACACATTGACATTTGCCATAACAGAATTATCAAATATATAAATCAAGCTAAAAAGACATAGATAGAGTTGTAGAGGAATTTCTGAAGAGGGGCATGGTATAAAGATTGTTTACAGTGGTTCTATGTGGGATATTGCTTATCAGCATTTACCCTTCATAACTTATCACAAATATATGGTGGGTGGTTTTATAAATATATGCCAGTGTGGAGATCAAGATTGAATGTTGAAAGTAAACAGCACCTGGCCTTTAGATGAATATTGTATTGTTGACAAGAATGGTAACAAATTTCTGAGATGCTTTCAGGTAATTTAATTAAGCGTAAAACTCTACATTGGGCTGAAGTAGAAATAACAGATTTTTTCACAAGAAAATGAATAAATAACAGGTCAATTACACCATCAGTCAGTTTAAATATGAAACGTACACAGCAAAACTATGCTATCCAAACACATATACATTTGAGCATGACAAAATATCTGACTGAAAACTATATATACCACCAAACCTTGCAAATTTAAAATACTAAGTGGGTGGGTTTAGGTGTGCAATGTAAACTTCTTATCGAATACACTAAATCTTGATCGATCGATAAATCGATCGCGCGAAAAATTATATTTTGAAAATAAAATTCAAGAAGAAATGAATAGGCTTACTGTATGTTGTTTTATTTTGTTTGTAGTATTTAGGAAAAATGTATGTTTACCATTTATCGTAAATCGTTTTTGCCCTAGTGTGTTGCAGCTTATATAGTTAAGCCAATCAAATGTCAATCATGTTCAAGTTTATATGCCAACAAATTAAACAACAAACTCCCGAAGCGACATTATTCAATTATTTTGGTTTAAATTTGTAGATTATACATTATTTTAAATGCACACGCAATCAGGCAATCTGCAGTCACATTTTTCATAATGCCAACCAATTAGTCAACAATATCCTGAAACATTATTGAAATATTTTGGTTTAAATTTGTAAATTTTACAATTTTTCTTTTATGCTGCACTACTGTACTACGCGCACACACTTAGGCACAATCTTAAATGAAAATTGTACTGTGCTGAGCATATGCTTATTTCTTTCTTTCATTTATTTGACATCTCAATACATAACATTAAAAATACATCAATAATATATATAATCACCTTTCATATTAGAAAGATTTGTGAATTTAAATCACAATACTTAGTTTATATTATGGACCAAAAGTGGTAGATCTAACAACTTCTATACTAAATGATTGACTTTAGATTCATGTGTATAAATGGAGATGACGGCTCTCTACCTACTAAACACAAGAAAACAATTATAATGTGGTTATACTATAGAATCAATCCAAAATGCGCTGTGCACAGTACAAACTTTAATCTGTGCAACACTTTTCCACATAATCTGTGCGCAAAGTGTAGTATTAGGTACAGTATATAGATTCAACAAATTCACCCGTACACTGTACAAGTCAATACATTGCTTTTATTGTATTCTTTGGATTGTAGTATTGCGTTTGTCTACTATATCAAAGAATATATATCACAAGAATGATTATTCCGCGATTTTTGCATGAGAAATTTGTAACAGAGAGCTCCAGTGAGTGATGCCCGCCCTCATAAGGGCGGATGTATACATACTAAATAAGACTTGATTTAATAGATATTATACATGTCACATTAAATAGAATTATGATAATAGTTTTTGCAATTTTAAACTATTTTATAATACATATTTATTAACAAACTAGTGTACATTCACTTTTACAGACAATTATTTACTAACATGCTAAGTTAGTACACAAAAAAGGCCTAACACAGCAACACCAAAAATCAATGAATCGTTACTCAGCATGGCCTATTCTTTACCATTGCCGTTTACTACTCTACGCCCGGTAAATTAAGTATTGTTTTTATGATATAAATTAGTATAAAATACATGTTATTAATAGGACAAAATGTTAAATGTTATTAACATTTATTTGTTTTACCAGAAACAAGTTAAATATAGGAATATTATTAAACAATCCTTCGTGAAAACGCGTAAACACCACACGCCCGGTCACGCTATCGTAGCGCCCGGTTGATAAAGCAAACTGTTTATACGGCAGTTTTTACTAAATAAATTGCATAAAACGAACAATTAAATATCCAAATAGTATTTAACATGAAGTTGGCATGTAGTTGATAACATTTTTTATCATGAAAATACTACCGGTGGTCTAGCCTTTGATTATTGAAACCGTCACAAAAAGTTGTATACATCCCAGATACATCTACACTTATGGCGGCGCCCTACCACATGGACAATATTACTGTTACAGGGAAAATCGCGGATTACTCATTCTTGTGATATATATTCTTTGACTATATTTAGACATAGACGCAATGTAAAAAAAGCAGCTACGTAGACTATGGAATAATGTATACAGCATACAGTATGTATATTGATTCTTCATTCATTGTTTGCAGAGCTGTTGGTTGAGTCATAGACCTAGCTCCGTAGTTGAATAAACATATTCTATACAATTATAATGTATAAGCATACGACACAAAAATCATTGAAGTGTGTTACCCAGTCTAAAGGATTACTAGCTGCAGTATGGGAGTATGATCCAAACAAATAACCGGTATAATGTGTAGGCCGTGTAGTTGGATTTAAGTTCGTGCTTATTACCGTACTGTTAACATCTTACTCGATCTTCTTACTTTGTGGTGTTCAAAATAACTAACATCATAATAACAGTATGGCAGTTGTGTGTAAATCAAGAGGTAAAGACAATGATAGAATTGCAGATAAGCTTCTTAAAAGAGCCATGTGTTTAAGGTCTCTTCGTATTACTTCTAATAAAGTTAAACAGAAACTATACGATATATCTATTACTGCATCCTGCAAAAGAAAATATGTAGTGGGAAGTTTGTATGAAGCTATGCCTCACATAATTTGTGGAGATCAGGATTTCATGTTAAATCATCCACTTTATCCAGTTGTGTTGTGGCCGTTTGAACCAGCAAGAAAGGATCATAAAGGTGGCTATCTAATGGCTCAACAGAATCCAAATGAACCAGTTTATTTTACGCTAAAGGTAAACAGCAACTGGCCTTTGGATGTATCTTTAAATTATGCTATTAATGAGTATGGTTATATAATGCCTGATGTCTTTACGAAAGATGAATTCCGTAAATCTGAAACAACATTTCAGGAATCGTCTAGGAAACATGGTCCTTCAATAGAATTAACCCATTATGACTCTACAACAACTGATATTATTTCTTGTTTATCCTGTCAGTCATGGCCATTGCATTCAGTAGATTTTTTTACAAGAGAAAGAGAAAACAGTTGGCCACCAGATGTGATTTTAAGAAAGATCCCCAAGGTTGATTGTCTGGTAGTTGGTGTTGGACATCCAACAAGCCCATCAAAAGAAATTGAATGGAGGTTATCTTTTTCTCTAGCTGAACGAGAACTTTGTTATGAACTCTGTCAACCATATGCTGAATGCATGTGTGCTCTTAAAGCAATAAAATCTTCAAAGTACATTGATCTATTTAGTGAATCTGATTCACCAACACCATTCTGTTCTTACTTTATAAAGACAGCTTGCTTCTGGATGTGTGAAACTTCACCTACTAAAGGTCATGTCAGCACTATGAACTTGATCAGGAAGACACTTGATTGGCTGATAAAATGCTATGAAGAAAGGTATCTCCCTCATTATTTTATTTACCAACAAAATTTAATTGGAAATTTCTCAAGAGAATGTTGCGATAAAATGAGAGTTTCACTGAAGACAGTCAAAAGAGATCTTTGGAGCAATGTGATGTCAAGTATTGCTGTTATAGTTGGTGGTTGTATGGATGTCATTCTAGATCATCAACTCTTTATTCCCAATAGCCCTAAGGAATATTCAGAACTAATAAATAGCAAAGATAAGATTAAGGAGATTAACACAAATATACTTAGCAATGATTTTACAAAAGAGTTTGAACTACGGTGTTTAACTACTTTGCAGTGTTTTGTATTTAGTGGTATCATACAAGATTATTTCTGTCAAAAAATCGATCCATTAGAAATTATTCAACTTCAACTCGATGATATAATTGAATTAGTCTTAGAAAGTGATGACAAAAATAGTACCAATTGGCTACAAGGAAGTTTACATTATTTATATTGCTGTTTAGGAGATACATATACAGGTTTATTGAAATATTTACAAGACTGTGGGATATATAATCTGCAAGACTACCTCAACAAGCCATTGAATTGCTATGAGAAAGGATCAAAGCTTTTGTACCCTGATGGATGGAGAGATCAGAGATGTATAGGTACCCAAATTAATGTTATTAAATTCTACTATTTAATGAATGAAGAAACAAAACTGAAAGAGATGCTTGTCAAGTTTGAACCAGTACTTAGCAAAGTCAAAAGAAACAAACAAATATTGACAAAACTAAGAAAAGTTATAATAGGTACTACTAAAAACACACAAGTGGATATTTATGCATGGCGTATTGTTGATAAGGACATATTTGGTATTGCTAAAAATTCAAAACATATTACTTGCTTTAATGCAATTGTTTTTATATTTTATGTAAATGCCAAACTATCACTTAAAGAAGGAGACATTTATAGAGCATATGAACATTTAAATGAAATGAAGTCAATTTTACATGTCATTAAATTAGCTGATACTGGGGGTACACTAAAGTTGATTATGATCATAGAAAATTATTTGATTAAAAGTGTATATATGTTTTGGTTATTATTTAGAAAGATCTTCTAACATAAATCTAGTATCGCTGTTTGTATCATAGTCTTTAAACTCAAGTATCAAAACAAAATAGAAGGTTCTGCAATAATGCGCAAGATTGATTCTAGCATGACTGAAAATAGCATATTACACTTGCTACAGTCATAGCAGGAAATTGCCGTACCTAATAATACTGTAGGTACAAGTATAAGAAATTAAAAAGGATGAGTATAGCATAGAATAGCAAAAATCCTATGTTATAATATCTTGCATCTGAATTCCTGTTTCCAACCAGGTCATCTATTTATAGTACAAGTAAAAATGACGGAATTCTTTGAATAAAATATTAAAAAGGTTTAGAGTTTCTTTCAAAATATAAGACATATTAGTTGAAAGAAGAATGAAGGCTAACAGAGCAGAATATCCAATATTACAATATTAAGTATTGTACATTTTAAATACTGTAAATTTTGGGCGATAATATCAAAGTTTATTTTGGTCAGTAATTAAATAGGCCTAGACCTAGATAGGCTAGGCCTAAATAGAAAAAACACCTTGTCGACTTGTTGTTGCCTTATTAATTATTGCCATCGTGTTGACGGGTTGATTAAATACACATCATTTTTTTATTTGTGTATTTTAATTCTCGAAACCGACCAGACACGACACGTCGATGAAAATCTTCTGACCAACAACCGTTTACAATTATGCGCTCTCTATGTTGAGTAAAATTAAAGATGGTAAAATTACGCACCGTTTGTAAACCTCTCCCTTGCGTGAAATCCTTCCGATCCTTCCGTCCAATAGACATAAAATAAATCGGAAAAAAAGCCAATGTTACATTTCTTTATTTTGTAAACTGTTTAAATTAAAAACATTTCTAAACACATACCGGCTTTTAAAAGATAATTTGATATATGAATTGTTTTAATTTAGCACTGAAACAATACATTTAAAGAAATGTAACATTGACTTTTATTCTGATTTATTTACTATACTTGTGAACTCGTAATAAAGTCAACTCAATAAAACTATGTCTACACTATCAAACTAGTTTGACAAAAAAAAAAGTGCGATGTAGCCAAATATGGTAGTGATATGCCCAAATTATACAAATCTATTATACCTCCTCACCTTGGATGTTGTTCAATTCAATTATTTCTCCATGTCAGGCCCGTCGAATTGACGCTGTTCAACGGAAGTTTGTACGGTTCCTGTCTTATAATTGTCCTAATTTTGCCTTTTCCATTAATTCTGTTCAGCAATCGTCGTACTATATCTGATATGTTTTTTAAAATATTTTTTTAACATTTTAAATTTTGAATATGACTGTTAATTTCGCAGCTTATCTATATATAAATTTACGTAAGGGCAAAATTCGGTAAATCGCGCCTTACTTCTAGAATTTTTACTCGATGGTATATAAAGTTGGTTCGTACTTTCGGTACTGATTTTAACCACCTGATGTAACCCTGTTTACTAATTAAATTAAGTTAGATAATTAGTTATTGGCGATTAAAACGAATTTAGGTTCAACGATTTGCCCCAAATAGGGGTGTTTTCCGATCGTGGTATACACTGTCTAATGGATGTCCGTCTTGAAAAATACCCGCCACAAAAATGCGAGGAGGCTTCGCATTTTCCTATCTCCTCCTACGATAATTGTTTTTAATAGCTGAAAACCGGTTGAACAGTTCGAGTACAGCATCATAATGTTGAAGACAGGCCGATTTTCTTTAAAAATACTATTTTGATACATTTAATATACGTTTTTACAAATGTATTGATTTGTGATGAATGGAACATTCCAAATTATTTGGTTTAACCATACAGGTATAGATTTAGATTTATGGGCCCCCTTGGAGAATAAACATAAATAGTATTGCAATGCTGTACAATACTGTTAAGGTATTAACCACTTTTGATCGCAATTTGAATCGCAAATTTCTTACTGTGAGTGTTGGTACTGTTAGATGTAATATAAAAATATATACAAATAAACTTTATTACTGTGAGTGTGGGTAGGCCCTACTGTTAGATTATAAACATATAATATAGAAATAAACATTCCAAATTATTTGGTTTAACCATAGAGGTATAGATTTAGATTTATGGGCCCCCTTGGAGAATAAACATAAATAGTATTGCAATGCTGTACAATACTGTTAAGGTATTAACCACTTTTGATCGCAATTTGAATCGCAAATTTCTTACTGTGAGTGTTGGTACTGTTAGATGTAATATAAAAATATATACAAATAAACTTTATTACTGTGAGTGTGGGTAGGCCCTACTGTTAGATTATAAACATATAATATACAAATAAATAAACGTTATTACTGACAGTTGCTTCTCAACGTTTGTATTAATTAATAATTTAAAAATATATAAACGTCGTAGTGGTGTACTTTACTATTTCAATCGACTATGACAGTGAGAGTTTTAACAAAGTACCGTATTAAATCGTAAATGTTTTACTGTATTTAGTGGTATATTATTTATAGGCCTATAAAACATTAAAAACAATATTTCGTTACTGAGTGGATAAGAATATATTTTAAAATGTTTCCTCTTTGTACCTATCTTCTTCCCCCATCCCTCAACCCTTAATGTTACATACAAAACACAAATTGGGTTTGTTTAAATGAGTCCAAATAAAAAAATTTGACTCATTTTGTTTTTCTCTCGGAAGTAATTCCCAGGGTGCTAATTTTGGTTGACTACATAAATCATTGTGTATATTTATTCGTTTCTGTAAACGACAATATGTATTATAGTCCTGCGGTACGTACACTGTTTGAAATCTCCATTTTTTTCTCGCTGGAAATACTGTGTATTCGAGAACCATCTGTGGGCACGACCTAGATGGTACGCGAGCGAAGCGAGCGTGCCATCTAGTATTAACTAATTAGGCCTAGTAATGTATTGGTAAGTGTAATAATATAAAACAAGGAAAAAGGGTTTGGAAAACCATTATGATTCAACATTTCCAATTTTATGCCATATAATTATTGTTCTCAATATGCTAAACATTTAATCCGTAATTGAAGATGCTTAAATTAAAATAAATATTAAAATCACACACGACTCAATTTTAGACTAGTCGTTAATCTGAATCTAAATCACTTTAGGAAGATAAATTTTATTATGATTATATTTATCTCAAGTCTAGTAAAGAATTGTATTGCTAATTTATTTACACTTTTAAATGATTGAGATATTTTTTAGAAGCATTATTAGCATTTGTGTTTTTTTGTTGTATATTTTGTATACCCGAAAACAAATGAATTTGAAAAAAATAATGATGTGAATATAATAATCTGAATCACAACACAAAAATTACAATCTGCGCATGTCTTACGCAGCTTTATAGGTACGATGGCAAACATCGCTTCTTTCGATGACGTAACAATTGTTTACCTTTGAGTTAGTTTGCACGTAGTAGAGCATACTGTGGTTATTTATCGTTTACAATTTTGCTAATCAAAATGTCGACATTAAAGACCCGTTTTATTCAAGTAACACCAGTAAGTTATTCTTGAATATCATTTCCAACAAACTGTATAGTTTGATTTTATTTTATTTCAGATTTAGGTGAAAATACAGTGATTTAAAAAAATTATATTTGGCGCTCATCGGGGACGGCATAGAAAAATAAGGTCCGGGCACAATGTGTGATTTAGGTTACTGGGTATCACATCTGTCAAAACTCGGAGGGAAATACAGTATTTAAAAGTTTACCACATAGGCCTACTATTTAGTATAATGCTTTAGCTATAACTTTAAACACGGGGAAAATACAGATGTTGCTTTATCTCTCTATTGCTATATTATTTGTAGTAAAACAAAAAAAGAAAACAATAATATTAATATTACAAAACCGTAGTACTTAACGCAAATTTGTCCTCTGCACATACCAACAGCGCAGGTTCTGTCTTGACAACAGTTACGCCCCACTGTTGTTGTGACATCATGGAGAGGGTTTTCTTCTTCACAATGTAATATTCAGTCAGCCGCCGGCCGCAGAAAAGAAAGTGGTTACGTCATAGACACGTCGGTGGTGTGATTGGCGGTTGTGTGTGACGTGAGGTCTACTTTTAACCAATAAGCTTCTGCTGTCTGGCATCTATAATTTACATATTATTGTGGGGATCATCTCATTATTACAGCAGCAGGAAGTACGCGCGGTAGAGGAGCGCGCGAGATCGAGCTAGAGAGAGAACATAACCCAACCAACGACATTATCCTCGCCCGGCCCTGAGACAGGCTGTAGCATAGGCGTATAATTAATAAGCCTAGCTAGGCCTAGTAATGGTTTAAGGTTAGGCCTAATGATGTATTTTTTTAAATATATTTGTGCAGATTGATAACATTGAGGAGGACATCGAATCTCAAGTATCAGAGGGTGATGATGTAGGCCTAGGCCTAGGCCTATCTCAAGAAAGCACAACTGTGCGGGATGCATGCATCCTCAAAATTGAGAATGAGACTGAGACTGTCGAGAGTGATTCCTCATCTGCAGACCAAAAAGACATAGGCCTAGACAAGAGTCTTTTTGAAGAAGGAAAAAGTAGTAGTGAAAACAGCACCTCAAGTAGAGGCACATGGGACAATAAAACAGATTTTCTGTTGTCTTGTCTGGGGTATGCTGTTGGGTTAGGAAATGTTTGGCGATTTCCTTACCTGTGCTATGAAAATGGTGGCGGTAAGCATCTTAATTTAATTTAATTTTTTATTTAAAAACTGTAAAGTTTATGTTTATAAACATCATTAGTATAGAGGCCGAGATAAAAAAAAAAGTGCATCCTTCACTACACTGTACCACTCCTAGGCCTAGAACAAAAACATTAACAATAAAAAATCATCTTTTCTAAGGCCTATGCTCGCTAGAGTAGTACTATACTAGGCCGCCTATAGTATAGTACTGTACTGATTAGGTTATAATGCAGTGTACATAAAGTAAAGCATCTGGCGGAGGCCTATTATTATACCATGTTCGCCTTAATTAAAACTTCTGAATAGGCCTAGGCCTAGGCCTATTTCATTTCTTTTTCTAAACCAAATTATGGAATGAACTTCAACAATATAAATCTCTAAATTAGAATCTTAAAGATGTATTTTCCCTCAAAAACATGAAAAATGAAGAGTAATAAAATCAGACTTTATAGGCCATTTTGCAGTTTACAGTAATAATAAAGTTATCCACTTTAATAAAAAATTTAAATTTTTTTTTTCACAAACGGTTTTCAGTTCGGAAATTAATTATTTTGAATGGTTTAAGAAAAATTGTTTGATATTGTATTCATCTATATTGCTCTGATTTAATTATTATTATTTTATTATATTATAATCATAATGATTAAATCATAAATGATTAAAGTAAAATGTTCAGCTTATTATTGCACACTAAACAGACTGTATATGAGAATATGTATATAAAATCATGTATCATTTTAGGTGCATTCCTTATACCTTATGCAACCATGCTGTTGTTAGCTGGACTTCCCATGTTCTTCATGGAGCTTTGCCTTGGACAGTACTCCAGCAGTGGACCAGCAACTGTCTGGAGGATTTCACCAATGTTTAGAGGTAAATCCAAAATGCTAAATAATGAATAAAGATAACACTACATTTTAATTTAACAGACACATTTATGTTAAAGATTTAACTACAGCAACAAAATGAACAAAACTGGTTTCAATTTGTTTTGAATACTACAATAGTAACCGACCACAAATTTATACTACACTAAATAATAAATTTTGAAGTTTAACTTAGATAATAAATAGTATTATGATAGAACCTCTATTAAGGGGACACCTTTGGGACCAAAAAAGTGTCCCCTTATAATATACAGTATTATATTTCCATTGTTCATGTCATGGGAAAGTGTCTCCTTAATAGGGATGTCCTCTAAATAGGGTGTTCCACTAATTGTTTCACTTTTATCGTTTCACATTGTTAGATTAAAATAATGTATTGTTACTGCATCATGATGGGAAAATTTAAAATCTGTTTATACGTTTTTGCAGTTGTGTATCAAATGTTTTGGTCGCCCTTTCATGACATGTTTTTTTTCTTTATAAATGTGTTTTGTTAATTCTTTATTCACTTGGAATTTGTAAGACAACTCCAGAAATCTTAGGCTTTGGTCTTTGTTTCCTATTCCTTCCTGACTGAGGAATCATTGTTTTCAAACTTAGTTTTGTTGTCGTTATGTATAGGAATGGGTTACGGAATGGTGCTGATTTCAGCTTTTATCGGCCTTTACTACAATGTGATCATAACATACATATTGTATTACATGTTTGCTTCATTCACTAACAAACTGCCCTGGATCGGATGTAACAACCCTTGGAACACGGACATGTGTAACGGCATCTACGACGAGTGTCTGCGCACTGGTAACAAGATCATGACGGTGAACAACACATGCGTTGGTGTCGACTCCCTTTCAGAAGAACAACTTGACTTTTACAATATTGGACTCAACACACTAGGAGAAATAGATCTAAGTAACTACATCGATCCATTGAAGTCAAAACGGAAACTTCCCAGCGAAGAGTATTTCAAGTAATTTTATAGTTTTATTTTATACAGAGTTGAAAATTGATATGTGATTAGATTACTGTTTCGTCAATGATGCCACAGAATAACTCTAAACATGTACTTTTACAGAAAAAAAAATGTAAATAAAATATGATGGCTAGGTAATAGATCAACTATGTTCATATTGTACTTACGAACATTAGCCATTAACATCAACTTTGATGAATTGAAACAGGGATCAGCTCAGAAGTTTGTAAATGCCAAATGGTTGCAAAAACTATTTTTTATTTTAGGAATGCTGTCCTGCATGAGGCATCTGGGATTGGTGAATTGGGCACTGTTGTTTGGCCATTACTAAGCTGTCTTGTCTTTGCTTGGATCATCATCTATTTCTGTCTTCAAAAAGGCATTAAATCTTCAGGAAAAGTAAGCAATGCAATATATTTCAATTTATATCAAAGAAGATCTTTAAATTAATCTCTCAATAAAAACAATATGCCCATGCTAATTTTAATTGAAGTTGGTTTAAGATTTTAAGTACTAAGAGACGTTTACTATATAACTTCAAAATAAAATGTAATGACAAAAACAGATTGACATTTCTGAACCATGGTGGTTATGATGCTTGGCTACCACTTCAAGGTTCAAGCCTGTCACATGTCAGGATTTTTTCTAAGGACAAAATTACAACTCCACTCCCAAAGACTTTGTTTATGTAGAGCATCTTGTGTATATGTTTGTCTTGTGGATCTCTGAGGGTCCCTAATGATCAACAATTGCTGGATGGATCACCCTGAATAAATATGGTCCAAAAAAAAAATCATGGAACGTCCATTCTCAAGAACAAATAAGTCACATTAACAACTAAACAAAGTACGAACACCAAAGGATGACAGGAAATAATTAACAATTAGTTACAAAGACTGAAAAATCTAAAATGATAGGCTTCTCTTGTTAATTATTAAACAATTTGGCTGAGTCATTTTGTTTTTTCTTAAAACAGGCACTTTTTTTTAATTTAAGATTTGACAATGAGATTTCTATAGGTGTGACTTGGTATAAATTGTATGTTTAGCTAATCAGTTTATTCACTAGTGGTAGTAGCAACAACTGAAATATGTACTGTATTCAATTTTATAGTATAGCTACCAATAAATTGTTAATGTTTGAATGTCTTGTTTTATATAGGTGGTATACTTCACAGCCACATTATGTTTGAATGTCTTGTTTTATATAGGTGGTATACTTCACAGCCACATTATGTTTGAATGTCTTGTTTTATATAGGTGGTATACTTCACAGCTACATTATGTTTAAATGTCTTGTTTTATATAGGTGGTATACTTCACAGCAACATTCCCATACATTGTATTGGTACTTTTCTTGATACTTGGACTGACATTGGAAGGTAGTTACAACGGCATTAAGTTCTTCCTAACCCCACGCTGGGAAATCCTCTATGAACCAAAAGTATGTTTTTTTTTAATTTCTATATTAGTAATATTATTATTATTATTGTTTGTGTATCATTTGTCATGTGTATGCAGATCCATCCCATCCCCTCAATTCTGTAAAAGTCTCCAGATGTATTGAATGGAGCGGTAGACTCCGGTCATCCGGTACGAACGGCTATAGAAATTTGTTTATCTCTAATGGGATATGATGTAATGACAATTTTCAGAGATAATCTGTTTGATATATTTAATTAGATAGTTGTTTTTAATATCATCATTATTGTATTCTTGAACTTCGAACAATGTAAAATTTCCTGTGAAGGAGGAAATAAAGTTTATCTGTATCTGTATGTGGTAAATTGGGTAAAGTTTTTATGAAATTCAAGTAAAAAATCTTTATTATGTTTTCAACAATAGGTATAGAACCAAAATTGCTTACTGGTTATGTGACAGAGAAATGGATATCAAATACAAACATATAAAAAGCTTTTAGGCTTATGTATTAGTTATCTGATTATAACTATAGGTATCCCAATGTAAAAATTTAAATTAATGATGGTATTTTTTCTTTTTTCAGTTAATCAAAAGGAACTTACTGACTGAACCTAAACTTTTTCAATTTAAATGATTGAAATCGGATTATCCATTCAAAAGTTATGGTCCGTTAAAGTTGCCAAAAAAAAAGAAAAAAAAGTTCTTATTTTTGCCAATAGATACCAGAATCAGCATGAAGCCATGGTGCCCGACCCTCAGATTTAAATATGGCGTTTGACAACACACAAAAATAATAATCACTACATCATTATTTTTTTAGGTATGGCTGGACGCAGCAGTTCAGATTTTCTTCTCCCTTAGTACATCATGGGGTGGATTACTGACATTGTCCTCATACAATAGGTTCCACAACAACTGCTACTTGTGAGTGAATGAAATATATTATTTATAATTAAAACATTTTCTGAATTTGAAAAAAAATGAAATATTATTTGACTGTATGATTGGAACCAATCTGAATTCGGAAAAAAAAATGCTATTAAACTTTGAATATTTTATTGCCAGAGACCAATGCTTGTCATTGTCTGGACTTAGAAACCATCAAATCTGTGTCTACGTGGGAAGCCAATAAATATGTCCCAATATCCTTGCATGCATACAATAGATTAACATTAAGTTTGATCATCGGCGCCGGAAATTAAAAGTGTTTTTCACCATGCAAACCTTTTAATGCATAATAAAATTATATAAAATAATGTTTGTTTAGCATTTTCCCAGCCATGACAGTAATAAATATGATTACCTTTACAGTGATGCCATATTCATAGCCCTAGCCAATTGTATGACCAGTGTATTCGCTGGAGTTGTAATCTTTTCCATCCTTGGCTTTATGGCAAATGAACTTGGACGAGAAGTCAGCGAAGTTGTAGACCAAGGTATGAAAATTTGTAGGCTATAAATTTGTAAAACACTCATAATTAATGGGATCACTTGGGGTGGTCAAGAAAGAAGGAGCATTTACAAAATCAATCGATTTTAAAGCGCGATTCCAATGATCATTGCTCTTGGCGTTGTAAAAAAGAAAATCATAGTGACTTGAAACTGTCCAATGATGACGAGTTTCTAATGTGTAAAGGTAGATTGTTCCTGATGACCAAAATGTATATGGTCATTTTGTTGTTTATAACAAACATTTCAAACAATATGTAACTACTAAATTATTATTTTTTTTTTGTAAGGCTTTGGTCTAGCTTTCATTGCCTACCCAGAAGCCCTTGCTAGGCTGCCTGCAGCACCAGTCTGGTCAGTCCTGTTTTTCTTTATGCTGCTCACCTTAGGCCTGGACACCCAGGTAGAGTTTATTCATTGTAGTTTGTGCTTAGGGAGACCTTTGGTTTAAGAGAGATCCATTAGTCTATGAATGGGTTTTCCACAGTGCTCCTTTTTTTCACTAAAAGAAATAAAATAAAACAAATATTGTATGTATATAAAGATAATATTGTACTCTATCATTTTGAAACAATTATTTCTTGGTGAATATGATTATAAAATTTTAACAACATACTATTAAACAATATAGTTATTCACTTTGACCAAAAGTATTTGAAACATGATTCAAAGAAAAGAACAAGTCAACTGAAGCCCATTCTATTGGTTATAGGCCCAACATTTATTTTATCAAGTTTTTGGTTTAAATTAAATTATATTTTTAATTGTTATTAATCACTTCTTTAAAAAAAAAAATAATTAAATTGTTGATTTAGTCATCTTTGCTTTTCATGTTTTGGGGGACAAAACTCATCCTTAGTGTAATATTCTGTTTTATTTGGTATGTCAGCAATGATTTCACTAACAATGATTTTTTATTTAAGTTCACCATAATGGAGACTGTTATGACATTCATCACAGATTTCTTTCCAAACCTAAGAAGGAACAAACCAAAGGTTCTCTTAGCCAGCTGTACCATGATGTGCCTCGCCTCTCTCATCTGTGTTACTGAGGTATGTTTACTTTTTACAAATGGGGGGGGGGGGGGGAGTGTTAACATTATATTACTAACAGTAACACACAGTTTGTCAAAAATATATATCAAAAATTCAAGTTCTTTTTTTTCATTTTAAATGTCATGCTCCAAGCGCAACCCAAATAGACCTTTAGTTAATCAAAGGGGGGCTAGTAGTAGTGCCTACAAATTGTACCTTTAGCGGTAGACAGGAGATTGCTTGAAATATCGGGATATCTTATGATTAGCAGGAGACTTAGACAGGAGGTCTGTCACTGAAAGAATTTCTCTTCACAGGCCGGAGTATACTGGGTGAGTCTATTAGACTCGTACTCAGCTAGCTTTGTCATGCTGACCTTTGCCACTATGGAATGCATAATTGTAAGCTGGGTGTATGGCTATGACAGATTCAAGGAAGACATCTCCATCATGATTGGTTCTGCAAGAGTTAACAACAAACTCTTCAATTATTGGCGTGTCTGTTGGTGCTTTATCACACCAGCTCTGCTTAGTGTGAGTAAACATTAATTAACTATCTGCAATTAACAATAAGTTTAATCAGAATTGACAGAGAATGTAGTAAAGAAACTTATTTATCTATCTAAAAAACTTTCTTGCTAAAATGACTCATGTACGTGGATATTATTCAGTAGGGAGCATGACAAACTGCCATATCTGAGTAGCCAATTTCTGCAGATTTATTTGGTAATCTTTCCCTTTTTATCGGGTTATGGCAGAAATCATAATAATGCATTGGTTTAATTATTTTCAAAATAGCTGACCTTTACCTAAATAATACTGAACCTAACCCTCTATTAATACAACTATTTAAAAAACACAGATGATGTTGATGGCATTGAACCCAGGGCTCCAGTTCCTTAAACTGAAGCCTACACCACATTTGTCTTGGTGAAACTTTTTGACACAAACTATTTGATTATATCCATGCTGAGCACTCTCTATAATGTCATAATTGATGTCATAATTAATATCATGAATTATTTATGTTTTCTGGCATAACCTGATATAAGAAAAAATAATGCTGGGCATGCAGGCAATACAACTATCCGGCAATTCCATGCACCACCATTATCGACTTACTGTTTCTATGATTGCGTCACTACAGTCGACTATCTAGCTGTCTTATTAAGTCTATGAGATATATGTTTATATTACAGTTTGTACAAGTGTACAGCTTTGTCAACTGGAGTGCGCCATCTTACAACGGAGGCTTCCCAACCTGGGCACATACAATTGGATGGCTCATTACAGGCTCCACCATAATTCTGGTTCCAGTCTTCATCGTTGTAGAGCTGCGTAATGCATCAGGCACATTCCTTCAAGTAAGTAAAAAAAATGAGTTACGGTAGGTGTCAAATCAAATATCATTTCATCTTTATGTAGCTTGCCCAGGTAAATGTGTTCATCAGCTGATTTTTTTCTCATGACAAAAAATAACTCCACTCCAAAAAGGCTTGTAATATAAAGATCTATCTACACTTTATCAAACTTTATGTGACAACAAAATGTGATGTGTTCAAACATGGACACATGTCATATTACTACTATATTTGGGCATATCACACATTATTTGTCAAACTAGTTTGATGACAGAGCCGTAGATGTTTTGTAGAGCATCTTGTGTATATGTTTGTGAACAGGGTTGCAGAATTTGCTTATGGTTATACTGTACTCTTGGTAATTTGCCTAAACACAAGATAGATTTATTTTAGAATTTCACTTAAATATTTAAAAAAATGTACACAAAATAGCATCATAGATTGATGAAATACATCTCTGAGAAGATTGAAAATGTTCATCTGGTTTGTTAGTATAAGTATATTGAAAATATTCTTTTTTTCAAACCAATAATTAGTAAAAACTTAGTTAGTTTTTACTAATTATTGGTTTGAAAAAAAGAATATTTTCAATATACATCTCTGAGAAGTATTAAATTAGCCTACATCTAATTTTAGGTTTTTAATTGATTAATTTCAGCGACTAAAACTCATCAGCGCTCCTGCTGCAGATTGGGGACCACTGAAGTACGAACATCGGGCCTTGGTCAGGATATCTGAAAGTTCAGTTTCTACCATATCCGATCTGGTTGAACAGGAAAAGGGTAAAAATATATTATATTATAATTGTAATAGAGTATATGCTAGTTATCTAAATAATTATAAATATAATTCTATTTTTTATTTGATTTTTTTTTATTAAACAAATAAATATTATTATTAGTTAATAATATAATGCAATGCTTTTTCTCTTTTGTTTAGGCAAAACGAGTGGCTCCACAGAGCCTAACAAAGCCTCACATGACCCTACTTGAAGGATCATTAAGGTCCTGGCAGAGGGTGTGCATGGGACAAGCGGGGGCTTCAAAATAATGTGGTAAGAAAATATTAGGTATATTATATAAATATGAGTGTATTTTCAGTGATCCTACCTAAATTTTTTATTATTAGCATTTTGAAGAACAATCAAAGCAGAGAGCTTCACTGGAACACATTTTAGCTCAAGACATTTTCATATTGATTATTTTTTAACACATTAAGAGAGCCAGTCACTAAAAATCAAACATTAGGTGGCAAGGGTAAAAATTTCGAATTGGCTCATATTTTGCACATTGGTAGACCTTGATGTAAGTAAACCTGATGTGTAGATTGTTTGGTAAAATATCGCTTAGTTTTCGAGAAAATCGAAAAATAACGATTTTCAGCCAATTTTGTTAACTTTTGGTGTATAATTTACATTAAGTTTTACAGCCTCTGGAAGCCAAACATAGCAACGTAGTGTTTTATTATTTTACACTTACGTTAACTAGCATCTTGACAATAATTTAGTAAAGTTTCAAAAAATTTGATGAAATTTTAAGATTTTGACTAATTAATTACTAATTAGCATATATAAAACTCTTAAATGTAGGGTTTTTTTTCATGTTCGACGAATTTTTATAAAATAAAAAAGTCATCAATCTAAAGTTTAGATACTAATATTTATGAATCAAGTAAACAAAATTTGGGGAAACTATTTTGCGCTCCGTGCCAGAGCCACAAAGTTGTAAGAAATTAAAAGATTTTATCTGTCGGCAAGATCAATCAGATGTATTGTTATCTATTTAGCAATCTAAGTCGCTTTAAGCCAAACTTTTATTACGAGAAACAAACTTGAAAGATAAATTTTGAATTAAGTTGCAATTTAAACACAAACTAAACATACGTTTCTGGTAAAATTTCAATTACTAACCAATATACGAAATTAGGCAATTAACTAAAAATCACTCGCTTATTCTTTGTCAAACCACATTATTATAAATTATTTCATCCTCTCATAGTTTATAGGATAAAACTGAAAAATAAATTTGTTTTAACTTGTTATCGTTTTCCTGTTTGTCGAACCTGGTCGAACTTACTCAACAAGAATGTTTCAAAACATTAACCACAGTAGACAAAACACTTTACTGCGTATATTCGATAGATAACGATATCTTCATTGACGTTGACAACGGAACTGATTTGTTATCCATTTTAGTTTATGTCTTACAATGTAAAGACGTGTTGAAAATAATTCTTATATATAATTATTGTCTGATGGCTTTAAGTTCAAACAAAATGGGTTGTCGGCGGAGCTTGTGTATTTGATAGAAAAGACCGCAAACAGAGCACTGAAGTCCTACCTTTACAAGCATGATATGCCAGAAGGAAATCGCTGCACACAGATACATGTTTTACGGGCATCGATAGTGAGTGGTACTATTTGTGCAGCAGGGAAATGGAAAGGTGTGAGTCACATCAACAACATAAGAGTATGGAAGCAGGTCCATGAAGGTGTGGATGGCGTATGGTATTGGTGCAGGACAAAATCTACTTTTGAGTAAATTCTGTGTGCCCTCGAAGCTACCCAATTTAATTCATAACCAAGATAAGATGATGATGATTACGATAGTGACGAAGTCGAAGAAAATGGAGACGATTCAAAAACGGAAAAGGAAAGAGAAATTCAACTTTTGTCGCAAACCGTACTGGACACAATAGGCTTGCAGCATCCAATAATGTTTGAAATGCATAATATTTGTGAACTGAAAGCTCAAGAAAAACTCTCCAGATTCTCTTTGCCAATGTTGCAAGAAATGTGTACTTCTCTTGAACTTGATACCACAGATATAACCATAAAGCGCAAGAAGCCATACATTGATTTGCTGGGAAAGCTGGTTTCCATGTGCAGTTGCTCGATTGATTAAGGTAGCAATGAAGGTAAAACTATGTCTGTAAGAATTCTTTAAAATAACAATTTAATATGTGGGACGATTCTGTTGTCTAAATTGTTAGTATTTAAAGTTGCGTTCTGTAAATTTTTAATAAAGCGAAGGGATGAAACAATGGTTTACAACAATAATTTATTGTTTAGGCTACGAATTATTAGGAAATTTCGCACGAGCACATGAATGTTATCGGATGTCACCATTCTACTCATTTGCATAACAGAGTTCAGTGAACATTTGCGTTAACGTACTTGCTCGTTTTGATTTCGCGCTTCGACGGGAAGTGCAGAACGCTACGCATGTGTAGCGCACGCAACATACGCCACAGGTATTAAAACAAATCATGGAATACCTTGGGTTTATAGAGACTAAGCCTAGCCAGGCATGTTTAATCATGTTTTTGTTAACGTTTTCATTTACGCTATTTTTCTCGACGCAGGTAACTAAAGTTTTTCGTAATGCTTGCGCACGCACAGCAAGTTGTTTACAAAGTGGGCGGAGCTTGGAAAATAGCGTTAACGTGCTCGTGCGAATACTACCTATATGAGAAGATAAGAACATTATGTTATATAGCCTGTTTTCCACTAGGCGAAATTATTCGCGCAAATCAAACATTTTCGCGTATACGCGCACGTCAAATGGAACACTTTGTTGATAAAAATAAACTGCGCATGCGCACGTATAGTGCAAAAAAATAATATTATTATTATTATATTATAATAATAAGAATAAATTCACCTAGTGGAAAACATAACATGTGATGAAACGAAGCGAGTTATAATGTTGAGCTCAGATAGTAATTGCTTAATTTCATGGGTTAGTCGTTTAAATTTGACTAGAAATTTATTTTTAGATGTTTTTATATTAAAACGTAATTCCAAATTATTCAGGACCTTTCAGTTTACCTTTAAAGTTTGTTTCTCGTAGTAAAATTTACCTTAAATCTGTAAATAGAGAACAATAGGTACATCTGATTGATCTTGCCGACAGATAAAAATCTTTGAATTTCTTACAACTTTGTGGCTCTGGCGCGGAGCGGAAAATAGTTTCCCCAAATTGTTTTTACTTGATTCATAAATATTAGTATCTAAAAAGTAGATTGACGATTTTTGTATTAAAAAAAAATTCGTCGCACCCTACTTTTTAAGAGTTTTATATATGCTAATTAGTAATTAATTAGTAAAAATAGTAGAATTTCATTAAATTTGTTTAAACTTAATTATTGTCAAGATGCTAGTTAACGTAAGTGTAAAATATTAAAACGCTAGGTTGCTACATTTGGCTTCCAGAGGCTGTTAAACTGGCCGAAAATCGTTATTTTTCGATTTTCTCGAAAACTAAGCGATATTTTACCAAACAAACTACACATCAGGTTTACTTGCATCAAGGTCTACCAATGTGCAAAATATGAGCCAATTCGAAATTTTGACCCTTGCCTCTAAATTACGAATATGTCTGATTTTTGGTGACAAGCACTCTTAAAAAGCTTGGAAAATAAGCTATTAAATAACTTAATTTAAGTTTAGAGAAAAATTGCAAAATCAGTACTGTGGTCATGTTACGAAAGTCAAGTTCTGAAAACAATATACTATCTGATAATTAACTTAACCACATAAAACTCATAGAAAGAAGGAAGCGTTTTGCCATTTTTCCCCTGACTTTTATATTATGACTAAACATTAGTGTTGTCACCGACCAAATGTTTGTAAAGGGAATGTTTAAAAAGTAAATTAATGTTTCTCTTTGTTTACTTTCAAACAGAAATAAACATAAAAAACTGATGAGGACAAAGGAATCAGTCCTAGTGTAAACTCTCTACATAAAATGGATCTGGACCAAGACCATGTAAAGGTCAAGACAATAGAGGAAAAAACCACAAGGAATGGACACAGTTTTCACCAGTATTGTAGCCTACCAGAGCTGTACCCTAAATATTATTGAGAGAATAAAAAAACCACAAGGAATGCATCATTACAGAAATGGACACAGTTTTCACCAGTACTGTAGCCTACCAGAACTGTACCCTAAATATTATTGAGAGAATAAAAAAAGATACCACAGACACCACTATATGATTGTTACAATCTATTATTTAGTTAGGAATTCATAACAGACCTTTGGTCCTTTGTCTGGCTGCAACAAATACCAACAGTACTGTACTTACATATTCTCTGCAGCGCGGTGTATGTCAAAACAAGAGTGTGGAACTGATCGTGTTGCAGTCACGGATAAACCCTTTGATCTCCGGAGCGCAGTATGGTTAGATTGCCTTGCTTGAACTAGATAAAAAGAGTGTATATCTACATACCTGTACAACAATATCAGATGCATATGATATCTCCTTACTGTGTCATTATACATATGTAGGCCTAGCTTTGTCGAATTTGTATTATTAGTAAAAAAATCGTTTTAGCAACCAAAACAGTAACAATCAATACTCGCTACATGTAATACAATAGGCCGGAAGTATATCTAAGTTTTTTTCGGATATATTTTTTAAATATTTACTTTGCCTCTCAATTTGTAGACCGGCATTCATATCGTGTGATGCAATTTTTTACGGTTCAATGCACAGGGTCTACTACTATATTTAGACAATGGAAAAACACTGCCCATCATTTTTTTTTCTTTATGAATTTTCAAAATTCATTTTTATTGTCTATTGGATTATGAAGTCCATTTTTTATGGAGATAATCTCTGAGAAATTAATGTTTCTCCATCTCTATTGACAATGACAATTAAATACTTTCATGACAATATGATTTATGGCTACCATTCACAATTTTTAAAAGTGTGACAGAAATTTCTACCCATTTCTCATCAAAAGTTCTTCAATAAGTAAGCCATTGTGGACACTCTAGATGCACCATAAACAGACTACACCAATGTAATAACAAAGTAGTTTCTCCTTTACCACACAATTATTGGAACTTCTCGTTTATTGCGCAACTGTTTTATATACAATTTTTTTCAATATAAACTTTAATTTAATATGTTTACAAAAATGATATACACTACTGTAAAATGTATACAAACACAATTTTAATTAAAACATTTTAAAACAACGTTTTTTCATAAAATATAAACATTTATGTTTATTAAATATTTGATTTATATACAATAATTGTATTTATAAAATGTACAAAAGCCAAATCTTATGCAATAAAATATATTACAACTTTTCATTAAACTTTTTGAATAATAACAATTTACAAAGGTAACTTTGGATACAAGTTTTTTTTAATTTATTTATTTCATAAACCTTAACATACAAACTTTTTTAAAGTAATACTTTTCATAAAAACATCCTAGTTTCTCATGTTCTTTACTTTTTAAACATATGCGTTTACTTGATGTCGCACAGAAGAGCAACACCACGTAAAATCCAATGATCTGGACTTTGCACAGTCTTCAACCAAAGTGGCGTAATATACGTCAAGTCAGTTCGTTGAGGCTTCTTGTAGACCGGGCATTGGTAGAGACGAGGATCTTTAGGAGCGGTTGAGTTGATAGCAAACACGTGTACAACAGGCAGCAGTGTGAATAGCACTTTAGGTGTAGCTTCCATCAGCTTACAACCTTTTCTATCCCAGCCTGCACCATCTAATGACAACCCATGTACATATACTCCTTCCTGTGATTATAAAAATAATAACATGAATGATGACTAAAAACTAATATAGACTAATATTGTGAACAAGAGCAACCAGAGAGGTTGCGTATGCCACCAGAAGTAAAAACTCCCTCTATATAATCATGCGTCCAGATTCAGATTGCCGCCCTGAGAAAAATATCATGGAAATGGGTTCAGTGGTAATAGGATCGTACAATTTAAATCCTTACCAGATTCGGAGCAATGGATCCATTTGTTTCCTGAAATGGTATGATTTTATTTTGACCAATTAACAGTGAGCATGAATTACCTCATTGACAGTATACAATTATCCCCTCAATAGGGTGCTCTGAATAGAGGTTGGTTGTAAATAAAAATTAAATATATAGTAAATTAAAATGTATGTATACTTCTTGGGACAGTATACCAATTATTTGTTTATTACTAATTATTTTTTTTTAAGTTCTTGGTGGTGGTTCAGAGTATTACATTGCAAGGCTCTCCAAGCTAACTAGTTGCAGTGTTCATGCCTTGAGGCTCCTTAAACTCCGGGGCCTCTCGGTTTAGCCATAGCGCTCATAGCCATTATGCAGTGGTTCTATAAAAATTAAACTCACTTGTGGTGGTGATGATATATCTTCTTTAAAAGACTTGATAACTTCATTGTGAAGTGTGACAGAATCCAAAGCCCATCCCTTGTGAGCTCTTGTTACTTCTTGTCTCATAGCAGTCAGGAAACCTATATATAAAAATTTTATTTTTTTGTGATGTTAAGTACTAGTGCATGCTTGTGAAATTGTATTGGTACGGAATTATCGTGTAAACTAAATAAATAAAAATGTAATGATATATTGAAAATGTTCGTAAAGTGAAAACATTATTTTTTCCTACATAAGTGAATAAATTTATTAAAACTGCAAATTATGGCTTATTTAAAGTCTTCTTTTTTCATGTTTTTTGGCCATATTTAATGGCCACTGTTTTTAACCATTACCTTGTGGGTTAAAGAACCCAGTCATCCAGAACACATTTGGTCTTCCATCCCAGATCCAACTTGAGAATTGCTGATTCCGTTCTAAGAACTCGGTGAACCAGAACCCTAGTGTAGATGATTCCCAAGATACTTTACGCCACAGCGCCGGTACTCTCGCATCGTACATGTTGTCCAGTGCGTCACGCAAGCTCTGAAATCAAATGTAAATTTAGAGTATTTGCAGGGCAAACATGTACACATTATCAAGCCTACTCTAAAATCCACTTTTGTATAAAAAAAAAATGTGTTAAATTGAGTATGCTACATTTTCATGAATTTTATTACAAATGAAAAAAATATGAGAGAACACATTGCATGTTTCAACATAATTATATAAATAACAATAACAACGATTTATGTAATAATTGATTCTTTTAAACTTTTTTTATAGCACACTGTATTTTGAATAAGTTATTTAACACATACTTATTGGTAATGATTTTCTGATGTCATAGACACATGAAATAAAAAAAAAATCAAGTTTACCTCACTCATTATGATAGTGCCTTCAATGGCCAGTCCTAGATCCAGCAGTGTGGAGCGTACAAGGCCAATAACTCTCTGCATCCGGTCTATCTCTTGACGCAAGAAGATGTTCATAGACGACAGAGCTCCCATCTTTTGAAGGCGCGCTTTCACCTAGGATAGACACAGCGTCAAATATAGTTATAGAATTTCAACACAGAGCCAAAAGAGTTATTGACAATGACATTCAAATCATTGATCATATTATTTTTAATGCCATGTAAATGGATAATGCCTAGCCTGTGCAGATATATACATTTAACTAAATTCTCAAGTCCTATTTTTAGTGTCACAAAAATTCAATAAAAAAATCATAAATATTATAATAAAAAACAATGATTTATTTACCATATGAGGAATGTAATCAGGAGGTAGTTTCTCCAACATATCTTTTGCAAGACGGCTGACCAGACTTTCTCTTGTTTCACCTCCTCCCCCTCCACTGTCCTTGGGCTGTATGTTCAGTATGGTATCAAGAACTTCTTTTGATGTGTTGCTCTGATAACTGATATTAACAGAAGAAAATATTAAAAGGATTTCAATATTCAGTAAAATCCATGTCAGGAAACCTTCCATTAACTTACCCATTTTGTGGCCAGTCAATTTTTCACTTCATATAGGCTTACATGTTAAATTTGGGCAAAAAACAAAGGTGGATTACTGACCCCTGCAAGTTAAAAACAATTTTAGGATGCAAGGCAGCGACTTATCGATGCACAGTGGGAACTGAAGAAGCAAATATGCTGCAAGCATCAGTACAGGAAATCAAATCAGTTTGATTTATTTCATGCAATAACGCAAGTAAAAAAAAAACATGAAAAAACACAGCGAGTCCTTAAGTACGTTGGGTGAACCAGGTTAAAGTCTACTTTCGTTGACGTGCAACAAGCAGGTTTGATTTCACGCAAACGGAGCAGACACAAGTGTTGCATTTGCATCACTAGTGAGAACCCACCCTGGCATTATCATATGAAAAAAGAATTAAATTGTGAAAATTTAGGGCAATTTGTCATCTGGCAAGGTAAACACATACACACACATTTACTTAGTTCTTAATCAACTAGATATTGTTTTCCACAGGTTAGATATAAATTTTAATAGATAGATATAACTTGTATTGTATTGTAACAAAAGGAAATTCATCTTCCATTGCCAAAATACAATACTGAGTAAAACGTTAAACAATACCTCAGCTATTTCATAAATTTTTTTCCCTCCATGCTGTAAATGATTATTCAGACAAGACACAATTATGTATGTAGCTTAAAATTATGTAAGATGGTTACAGAATTGACTTTTAATAGTTGCTAGTACTTACGTAATGTCTGCATTAGGATGCAGGCCAAACACCTGAGGTGTGTCTGTTAATGGCAGAGTCTCAATATGTTCCATATACTCTGTGATAGTCTTACACTTTGGAATCTTGTAACCTGTGTAAAATGCAAATGCATCTTGAAACATGTGCTCACCAAACCATACCTACATAACAGAATAGGGAAAATTTACAACATTCAGATACTTTTGATTATTATAACAAATTATTTTAAGATGCCAAAAGCTTTTTATTAGCACATGTTATCCTCCTTTTATAATTTCAAAGAACGTTTCATCTTTTCTAATGTTATGCACAGAAAGAGACCAAAGCAGCTCTGCTCTGACCCACGACTTACCATAATATTAAGCTATTAAACCTACTTAAGAGTAAGACCTTTTGAGGCCGATAAAGTTGTCATTTTCCCGTTTACAAAGAACGACTAGAAATAATGTACATATAACCTTAACTATACAGTTCAAATTACATTTAAACATGGAATTTTCAAAAACTCTAATTAATATTTGAACTGCTAATTTAATTGTTTAACGAAATAACATTTTTATTGGGTTAAAATAACTGTGTTAAAAGCAATACATTTTGCGCAGCGTTTGAATGCGAGGCCCTAAGCTAGAAAGGCTAGACCTATACTGTATCACCAGAGCCAAACGATTCAGGAAGGCCCCGTGTCGCAAGACATGGTAGTGAGAGAGACCGCGGGTTGTCGTCTTCGAGTAAGGGGTGGGTAACTAATAAAACGGCTATGTCGACTGTATATGATTTTATGCTCTAGCGAACACAGAATGCCCGTCAGATCCTCCTCTAACCATCCTGTTTTCTAAAGTCCCTAGTATCAGAACACTGGCAATGAAAAGAATCTACTGTTATATATCTATTGTTTATTATAAACAAATAATGTTATTTGTATAATAATTTACCTTTGAAAATGTGTTAAGAAGTCTCTTGTCATAATCATCTGTTACCCTGCCTCCATATTGTACTTCACCCAGCATGTACCGTACTGTATTCCACGACACACCCTACAGGCAAAATAAAGATGTAACTTGTTTATTCAATTACAATAGCTTGTAGCATGGAGGACAAAAGATCTCAGATGTTTGCTGCTTGTAACTCCTATACAGTAGAACCCCTATTAAAAGGACACCTTTAAGCTCTGTCTACACTATCAACTAGTTTGACAAAAAATTGTGATGTACGTGCCCAAATATGGTAGTGATATGACATCACCATGTCCATATACGGGAACATCACATTTTTTTGTCACATGAAGTTTGATAGTGTAGACAGAGCTTTTGGACCTGACAATCTATTCCCTTATAAAGGGTGTACCCTGAATAAGGGTTGGTGGTAGTGTTAAAACATATGTTGCCCTACTGCATTATTTTCACAGGAACGTATCCCTTTAATAGGCCAAATTGCGATAGCAGGCTTTTGTTTTTTTGTATGTATTATACAAAGAGAAAAGCGTACCTTCTTAGGATCGATATCATCCAGATGATTTTGGATGAACTGGACACTGGCAGTCTGATCAGCAGCATTGAACTCGTATGGTATGTTCCATCCAAGTGGGCCAAACTTACGACGTTCCTACATTGTATAGAGTAATACTCATTTAAAAATCCTTTTAAAAATTAGCAATACGTCTGTACAGTAAGAACAATACAGATAGATTCAAAATAGCAACAAAAAAAATAAATATAATTGTAAAAAAAATTTTTTGAAGATAAAATAATTATTACTCGATACTTTTAACAAGCTTCTTGGAAAAAAACATTTTTTAATCAAATGTTCATATCATGCAACTTTTGAGATAAACATATTTATTTATCGTTTATACTGTACATATTTTATATTTCAATCCGCCCCTGTGAGCTGGTCAGTTGTATACAAACCTGTACAGTTGTGTGCAGCATAGCTACAGCATATAACATGGGTTTCCACTGTGGTAGGTTGTTGATATCCAGCTGATCTTGTGTCACACTGGCAAATGTTCGTTTTAAGCCTGCTTTCACACCTTGAGGTGGTTCATTAGTGAACTTGATTGAACTCTGTAAAAATATATATTTTATTATAGATAAAAAAAAAATTGAAAATATTTGTTTAGGCAATATTGAAAAACAAAATGGAGGAACAAATGTTTTCAGATGACTCATTGGATACCTTTGTGGATCATGTCAAAATTATGCCACTGCAGTTACTACAGTTTACTCTTTTACCTGTTATTGCAAGATTTTCTTTGTACCCATACACACTGTTTATTGCAGTGACTGCCTGATCAATTTCTACATTTGAACTAAAATCATACATTATCGCAGTAAAAATGTAGTTACTGCAGTAAACCGCAGTAGAATAGTTTCAACATGATCACTATCTAAACCAATGAAAACACATTCATTTAGAGTTCAAATACAGTTCACACTATTAGATAATAACTGGTGTTAAAGGAATAGTAACTGTCACCAGTGTTTTGCATTATGAAAAAATATTTGTTTCAGCGGTGGTGCTTGTCATACAAAATGGAGAGCTGTTTAGTGACAGCTAGATACGTTTGAACTCTCAAGAGAATGGACATTTGTTGTATGTGTAACGGTAGTCCACTACTATTTGTCATTGTAGAAAATACATTATAAATACGAAGCAATGATCAATTATTAGAAATTACACACCTGTAGCAGGTTGATAGGGAAGGATGGGTGAACCTCAGTGGTAATCCACACTCTAAATGATTCATGTACTGGATCCTGAGTGATGACTGTATCAAGCAGTTCATCCATGAAATCAAGACCAAGATGACAGTTCTGAAGCAACACCCAGCCACCCTAGATAACATTAACAATTATAAGAAAATAAGAAGCTCGTAACTACTGAAATTCTCATACTAAGTAGTTTCCTCTTTTGTCTACATGTGAGACATGTGTATTTTTCTTCCAATCTTCTACAGTAGGCGGAGGTATGCACTCTCGGAGTGGCTTTCTAGTTAAATATGTTATTCACTTGTGAAATTCCACAATGGGCCCTATTAGGTGTACATCCCCATTAGAACTTTTTGGTCAAAATCCTTATCAGATAAATCAACTAAGCAGGTGATTAATGACCTGAATCCTATTATACCACTGTGATTTTATTAGCTCTCTTGTTATTGACTGATTAGGACAAGGTACATTCTTCAGTATGCAAGGTCAATGGTCAGGCAAAAACTAGCAGAAGTCGGTGATGATATATAAACACATGTCACAGTAGGAGGTTAAGTGACATTTACCCGAAGTTTTTCAAAACTTAGGGTAAAAATGAACACATTCTCTAATGGGGCTGTACACATGCCCATTGGAAATAAGTCGGCCACTTGATTTTTATGCTGATTTCCGGGTTACCCAGATATTCTTTTAAAATCTTTGTATGTATTCACATAAAGGATGTCTAATAAAATCAATCAATCTACTGTTGGAGACATTGTAATACTCTACACTCTATATGTACTCTACATGAACCATAAATTCTGCAAGTAAACTAGAACATTTGACAAGTAAAAAATAATGACAATTAGAATATATTTTACCCCAGAAGCTGATTGTGAAACCAGACGTCTAGCATGTACTTCTTGTCCCTGACCCATTGAGATAGCTCGACATTCTATATTAGACAAAAAATTAAAAAAAAGTTTTTTCACTATAAATTAATTTTAAACCACACCTGCCCTGTAGAACTTAGCATATCGGTAAAACTATCCTTGCTGAGACTCGGGTAAACACATCACCTTCACCATGCGAGTAAAAATCTAGCGTTTAAGGTTAAATTTAGATAAAACCATGAAGTGCAAACAATGGCCAAATTTGGCTTGGGTAAAACTACCTTGGTATATACCATCAAGTTCAGAACTTTAGATTTCAACTTATTTATTTCTAATAATCCTTATCAACCACCTTACCAACTTTGAGTTTCTTAGCTAGGCCTTCAATCTGGTTGGTAGGATCAGAGCCCATTGACAGGAAGCAGATCAAAGGTGTTCTGACGTCACTCTCTTCCCAAGTCTTCTCAAGGTCAAGTATCACTGGGTCAGCATATCGTGCACCTTGAGATGAAGCGATGTATTTACGTGCCTGTGGGATAGTACGATCTGGGCACCAAGACCTGCAAAACAAGGCAATATCCATAATTATATACAAAATACTCAAGTTATTCACATGGCCTAAGACAGTTTTTTAAGAAAGAACATTTTTGGGTCAGTCCCCTGATTTGATTGGTCAGTTAAATAGTCAGTCCCTTGGCATTCAGATGTAAAAACAACACTGTTTGTGACAACATAGTATCTTTAATTTAGAGCAACTGGATCTACAAGAAACATGCTGCCTTACAAAATGTAATGTTATACTTAAGTATAGCCTTTCACCTTTCAGAGTTTTCTGATTATCACAAATGATGTGACAAAAACATGTGATGTGCCCATATATGGATGTCATATCACTACTATATTTGGGCATATCACTACCATATTTGGGAACATCACACTTTTTTTGTCATACTAGTTTGATAGGTAGATAGAGCTTAATACACTATTCAAATGTAGCCATTCATCTAGTAACAAATACGACATGAATGTGAATGAATGTAATGCCTAACCTGACCAAAAGAAGCTTTCTAAAAGTATCAAGTGAACTGTTGTATCCATCAGGAATTGGTTCCTCTTCTGGAGCATCCTTGTCAAACCACTGCTTCCAGCCACGCTCATTTCGAGTAATCTACAGTAAATCAGAATTTAATTACCTTTTAAAATTGTAATTCTTAAATAATACTTTCAGTCCTAACATTTTACAACCTCACAAAATGTTTCATGGATAGCAAGCATATTTAAAAATTCAATAAAATTGATTGATTGAAATATATATTTATACTGGGTAACCTCTTCAGTCAAAGACTGGTCTCCCAGAGGGCCCAGTTGGTGATCAGTGGCTGCGATGTACTAATACACAGGGGTAACCCCCTACTCGTCTCGAAAGATGTACTAGATTCTTTAAAGTGCACACGAACTAGATGTGTACACTGGACCTACGGTTTATAGTCCTTATCCGAGAAGACTCGTTCTACCACCAGAACCATGGAGTGAGTGAGCCTCGAATCCGTGCCGATGTTATGGCTACGTAATTACGGTTCCACTTTCTTAACCGCTCGGCCATGGAATAGTAAATGGATGCTGGTCCCACATGGCTTGCGGGTCTGGAGAATTATACATTTTAAGATAGACATAATGTACAGTACATACCTGATTAAGGATTTCTGAGAACTGTGCTAGTTTGCTCAGCTCAACTAAATTCAACCATGTTATATCAGTGATCCATTTACATGGCTTAGGTTGACATGCCTTCAAGTCTAAGGCAGCACCACCTAAATACAACCACAAAGACATTTTCATACAATACAATAACTTTTATGTCAAAGTCAATGTTGAAGTCCTAATTCAAGCCAAAATTTAGAAAAATAGGGGATGCCAATGGTGGTGAATTATCGGACAATTTACACAAAATTTTTCCTAATAACTTAAGGGACACATTTATTTAAGGACACCTCCATTAAGGGGACATCACTAACAGTACCTTTAATCAGAGTTTGGAATTCCTGGTGTCTGACATTTTCTTTCTGCATGTCAATCTTCAATGCCAGCAACATAGTGAACAAGAACTTGTGGTTTTCATAGAGACCACGGCAGGAATAGCAGAACACTTCATACGTCAGGCAATCAATAATGTTAGCAATGCGCTTAGCAGGGATAGGAGACTTATCAGACCTGGTAAAAATTAAAAAAAAAGAATGTTATGAGAACCATTTAAAAAAAACATAATTTTAAGAAAATCAAATAAATTACCAAACATTACCCTCTAAGATGCCAAGATATTGTAAAACCTTTAATACATAAATAATAGTTTGGGTACAAGCAAAAAACAACAGTAGGCCATTTATAGTTAAGTAATGTTTTATTGTTGATTAATTGATAGCATATAGACACTATACTTTGATACCTACAGTAGTTATATTCCACAACCCAATTTGGAACCCATTTTCTCTTTTTAAAGAAGGCTTTTATACCACAGTCAGCTTCAAGCTTCTAAAAACTCACTTTGCCATTGAGAGATCAAATATCCCGAGGAACTGCTTGAGTGATGTCTGGTACATGACGTTCACCATACTCATTTCAGTGATCAAGAAATACAGGATACTGCCTCTTGTTGCAACTAAAAGGGAAGCAAATAATAGGTTATGCTTTATGCTTCAGCAGTTCACATAAAGTAGGACATTCAATATCTTAGCACTGTCTACACTATCAAACTTCACAAAAAAAGTGTGATATGCACATTTTATTGTCACATAAAGTTTGATAGTCTAGACAGGGCTTTACCACGGTACTTCCTTTTTTCTTTTCTTCTATGAGAATGGTAAAATTAATAGTATCTATTTCAAAACTTGATGTCATTTGTATAATACTACATTTATAGACCTGTCAAATGCAGTATTATTATAAGAGATTGGTTGTGTCTCCCTTCAACTTAAATGCATTGTCCCACAAAAACATGAAAAGTGCAAATTTGCGGTTCAATAAATGATTAAATATAATCAAAAACCAAATTTGACGTTTTTTCGTTGCAGTTTTTTCAGGTAAATAGTTTTGGTTCAAACTGAACAACTTTTATGTAAAAAATGATATATTAAAAAAAAAGTATCTATTCAGGGGACAATCACTCTATACAAAAGTCCTATGTATTGAAACTCCTGTTCTTTATGTAGAATAAACAAAAAATATACTTGATCCTTAAAGTAATCCAAATCAAAACTGCTTTAAAAGTGGTCTTTGACAATGGTACAAAATGTTTTACTCTACCAGGCCTAAATTCCTCTCTAGCTTCATTAATTTTAATCTCTGTCTCAGCAGCAACCACAAGCTTCTCAGTGACTTCTTCAGCCGTCTGTTTAGTGACTCCAAGTACCGCAATCAAAGACTCATCTTCCACAAGTGAGCCTTGAGTACTGGTCAAACGGTAGAGAAGGTTGTCTTCAAGTTCTTTCATCTTGCGTTTGTTGGCAGTTACATCTTCCATTAGCTTGGTTCTTTCCGCTTCTAGTTCTTGTTTCTCTGTGAGGATGACACGACCAAGCAACTGGTCTTCCAGGCCTTTCATGGTGACAGTGAAATCTATGATAGATGTTCTGGCAGATACCTACGGATAAAAGTAAATTAAAAATTACAACAGTGCAGGAAATATTAATAGAAATCGGACGGTATTTGCAGATGCAGTTGATTTCTGTTTTGATTTTTTTTATAAGCCTTTGCTATGCATTACATTTTTTGTTATTGCTGTTTGGACTTACCTCTGGTGTGTATGTAGGGTTAGCCAGTTTGGTTGTGACATACAAACGGAATCCTTTCATCACATCCACTTCTTTGTCACCAACTTTGACCTAAAAAGAAAACAGAAATAGGTCAAATAAAAATAGAAAATTGTTTTAATAGTATTATATTATAAATGTTTAGTATTTACCACATAGTAAAGTAGTCAAATGAGGCAACTAATATCTAAATGACTTACCTTCAATGTTCTGCCAGACTTGATAAAGTTCTTTTCCAGTACATTATCTAGTGCAGGATCCAACTCCTCGCCGATGTCCTCAATAAGTAGAGGGCGCCCTAGAGATAGACTGTCTTCCAAATGGGTTCTGAAGTACTTGTGATTTAAAGAAGTCACCTATAAAGGAATGGATTTGAAAGAATTTATCAACTGCTAAAATGTTAGTGGTTTGAACACCTATTAAGGGGACACTTTTGAGACCCAACAAAGCGTCCCTTATAGAGGTGTCCTCTGAATAAGGGTATTCCAAAGGATTGGTTTTATTGTATATATCAAAATAGATATGTCTGTTATTGTATACAATCTCTTTTTACCATATTTTTGTTTATTAAGTTAAAAGCTAAGTTTAGGACTTTATTAACTGTCCTTATTTTTCTTATGTATGAGCAAATACAGACACACTAGCCAAAACCAAAACGCTCTGAACGAGTCCTACTAAACACCATACAACACATACTACACGCACCTAATCCTAGACGCAATGTTAGAACTTATCCCATAAATAACCTCTCCCATCTAGTTAGAATACTAAAGTGCATTTATAACCTAGGTGCATGTGGTACAATTTACAGCTTTGTTTTGTAACATGTAGTGTTTAACAGGACTGCTGTGAACTGCCGAATGTTACCTGTAACTCAAACTCCTGTTCCCTATTCTTGATCCATGTCTTGCCTTGTCCTTGAGGATCAATCAACAACGGGTATCGTGTTGCCTTGGTAACAATGATGCCGTTTTGTACGGATAACTCGTCATTTGGTAATCCTTGAAGATTCCACTCTCCAATCTTTATACAATAAAAGTTTAAAATTTAATCACATTCAGATACTAAATTATATAGTATGTCCTTGTAACAGTAAACTATACATATATACGTAACCAGTATCATCTGTACGCACAGGTATGAAATTAACACTCTGTGTGATATTACAACAGTATCCGGTGTATCTATATATAAATCGCGCGTTATTTCTAGATTGTTTACTCTATGGTATAAAAAGTTGGTTAGAATCTCGGTCTGATTTTAACCACCTGATGTAGTCCTGTTTACTAATTAAATTGAGTTAGATAATTAGTTATTGACAAATTGAACGAATTTAGGTTCAACGATTTGCCCCAAATTGGGGTGTTTTCCGATCGTGGTATACACTGTACACATATACAAAGAACATTTATTACTGTGACTGTGGGTAGGCTCTACTGCTGGATATATAAACACATAATATACAAATAAAAACTTTATTACTGACAGTTGCTTCTCAACGTTTGTATATTAATTAATAATTATAAAAAATATAAACGTCGTAGTGGTGTATCGTTACATGTACTTTACTATTTCAATCTACTATAAAAGGGACAGAAAAAAAAGGTATTAAATCGTAAATGTTTTACTGTGTTTAGTGGTATATTATTAATAGGCCTTAATAGTTACTTTCACTTGTATATTGAACACCGAACAATAATCATTATTATTATAACTATGCCTCGTGTATAGTATACAAATAATGAATGTTTATGAGTGCAATGGTACAAATAATGGCACGAGGTGAATGATGAAAGGTTATATCAACGAGGCAAAGCCGAGTTGATATAACCTTTCATCATTCACCAAGTGCCATTATTTGTACCATTACACGAATACAAAACATTCATTATTTGTTTTATATAACATCTAAATAACAAACAAAAATGTTTCAAAAAGTACTATTTAACGATCGTTGAATAGTGCGTACTATTGCACGCCATGTGACCCACATTCGTCCAATCAAATGACAGGAATTTATATAGGTGTTATATAATATACAATACAGTAGGCATATTAACATCCCATACACTTTTCAATTTGAACATCTCACTCATTCTACTTACCGTGGGTCCATCCACTAACATAGCTGATATATTGAGATTCTTTGTAAATGGAATCTTGTTAGTACTTAGTTCACTTTGCCAGTTGTTGTTGAGGTTGATGCGGAATACTTGATTGAATGGACCGGAATAAGACAAGAAACCAGTGGCAAGTAGAACATCACCAACCAACCTACAACAATTAATAATATATTTTAGTTACAGTATGTTCAGACGGCCTTCGACTGATGTACAGTTGCACTGCATGATACATATGATGAGCGTCCACACAATGCATAGTACAAGGTGAATCACACCAATTTCCTGAAGTAGCTTGCAATTTTGCCAGATGTGGAAAGCGCTGATTATAGTGAGCCGTAATTTATACATATTTACTTGCAAGACGCATCCATACATTCCTCAGTAGCACATTTACTGAGACTGCTCAGGAGTAAATTTTCTAGTATAGCAAGGTTGAAGTTTAGTAACATAACAATAATGAGCATCTTCATGGCTTACAACAAATAAACTGCTAACTTCATATTCATATTACTTACTACTAGAGATCAAGATTATTTAGATGTAGCTTATTGTAAATTTTATTTTGAAAAATATATTCTTCATAGATTAAATATAATTATGTTTAATCAATACTATCACTAATGTTGGTAACTGACCGGTTAGTCTGTGATTTGAATTCTTTACTCTGTTCTGTCCATCTGATCTTTTCACCACCAAGGCCATTGATGAGAGCTGAAGCTGCTACCATCTTACGACGACAACTTTCTGCATCATCAAGTAAATCCTAATAAACATAAATATTGATATAAATTAAAAGAGACATATGTAATTGATATCATGTTGAAGTAGGCAAATATCTTGAGGTGTTTATATTAAGTTTTCAATTTGCAACCACCAACAACAAAAGTATGTTATGTTTTGTCATCAGTTTGCACATGTAGACATATTAAGACGCTCATCATCTCAATAGAGTTTTAATAAACATTAATTGACCTGACCTAGTTGGGTCGTCAGTTTTTGCCAATCAAAAGCTCCCTGTTAGTTATGTAAATATTATGATCAAATACAAGTACAAGATAACTTGTCTGGAAGAAGAGTCATGGCTTAAACCGGTCATTACACCCAATTAAAGTTGCAAATAAAATTGTGATAACCTCAACCAAACACAGTAATTAAATGTGATATAACAGATAGTGTAATCAAATTTGGGGAAACAAAATTCATTAATCATATTTGTAAATATTATTTCCCAAATTCTTATTGTACAGAAACAAGTATTTTGAATATCGATGTGAACGAAAAGTAGACCAAAGAGTGCAGATCTCGAAAAAGTTGCTCACCAACATAAACAAAAAACAAACATAAAATAAACAAACAAAACCAAATTGCAACAAACCTGTTTTAATTTCATGGCAGCATCAAACTTTGCTTGTACAAAATCCAATTCCTTTTGCTTTTCATCTAAGGTAGCCTGAGCTTCATTCAATTCCTTGGTTGCAATGTTCAGTCTGCCTTCTTGGATAGCAAGACTTGCCTACAAAAAAACACAACACTGTTTATAATTACCTAATACTTAAAAGATTATACAGACACAAATGGAACATGATTTACCAATCTTTTATAGTTTTATTGTAAGTTTTTTAATGTTTTTTTTATGAATGTTTTTTAATCTCTAAAAAACAGGACCATATGTAAAACAGGTGCAATCTATACCTGATAATTTTTTTATCCTGTAGTCAAACATAAAAAAAGAACAAATCTTATGCACTATTTTTAACCAGATTTTTCTTAAGGTCCAAAAGATCACAAATTAATTTTTACAAATAAAAACACATTCTGAATACCAGACTTTCCAGAAAACCAGACATATTTTGCCAGTCCAAAGATGTCTGGTTTTGGGAGAGTTAAACAATAGAACAAAGTTTGGAACCATGGAGCACACAAGGTGCACCGCAAGCTTTATATCAACAAATCAAAATAAAAATTTAATTGAATGAATGAAATTCTTATTTGTGTTTTAGTTCACCTTAAGTGGAAGAACTTCTTTATTGATTGTGAAAAAAAATGCCATAGCCTGTGTCCAGGAGCAGAGACCAGCTACATCGCCACACACTTTCTTAGCAGACTCTAAGCTGTAGTCTTCCATGTCAAGGTATGGTCTGAGTAACTCTACTGTTTCCTCATTGATGGTGTCTTTTGGAAAGGTTTGTAAAGATGCCAAGAATCCAGAACCACTCATCAGCTATGAGAAGAAAAGGTATTCAATTAAATGTTTTTTTGCTATCCCCCTGGTTATTATTATTTAGTATATTATATTAGCATTTGCTAGTCTGAAAAAACATTCTAGTAGTGGTGGGAACTATAAAGTAGACCTTCCATAGTAAAAGACAATGAACATGTTAGCTAGTATAAAGTGTGACGGTTTAACAAAATAGCTATCTATAAAATGAGAATTTCAAATGCACTTTTCTATTTTCTATTCCATTGTAACCAAATCAAATAAAACATTTTAATGATAAAAATAAATTATACCTTTAAAGATTCACTCCATGACGGTTTAGGACAAGGCCTATCAGGATCCAAGCTATTAATATCAAGCCTCTTCTGGAATAGCAGCATCACACAGTCCATAATACGCATAATGAGATGAGGTGGTTTACCCAGTTTACGTACGGTAGATATATGAGATGGTTTGAGTGTGTTGAGAGCATTTTCAGCCTCTTCAAGAGCTGGTCTGGCTGCTTCTAACTTAGTCTCTGCTATTGTCTTATCTGCTTCGATCTCATCTACAATATGCTGTGCTTTATCTTTTACTTTCTGCACTGCATTCTTTACTTTCTCTGCTGCCTGTGCCGACACTGTTACCTCTGCCAATACCTACCAAATCAAGTGCAAGAAAATTATATTGTAGATAATTATGATTTATTAAAATGTGTGTACATTTTTGGTGAATTGAATAATATACAAATCTAGGAGTACCATGCCAAACAAAGTATTGGGACCAGATAGGCACATAGTAACAGTTGGGCTTATCATTTTTAATATTGTTCTTAGGATGGGGCTTGGTTAATGTTTATGGGCTGGTTACAAAATATTACTTTTTTCATATACCCACACACATCATTGAATGGGGAGAAGAGAACATTGTATGTAGTTCTGGGTTTAAAATTTTCTATTTCAAAATGAGCATCATTAAATAAAGCCCCCTTTTTAAAAAATAAAGCTGATTTATGTAAATTGCAGGCATTGTTTTTTATAAGGAAAAATGTATAATTAAAAAAAAAATAAATTTTACATTAGAAAATACAATTTTATTTCAATTAACCAGTTAACAATTGTAATTCTTATCTATAACATTATGAAAAACTTTTTTTTTTTGCCCTGGTATCAGAAAGTTTGTATAGGGCGACTACATCATATCAAGAATTGAAGTGTGTTGTTTTGTTCGCCTTAGTGTTGATATCAGAATGTTTGTATAGGCCTACATCATATCAGTAATTGAAGTGTGTTGTTTTGGTGCCCTGGTGTTGATATCAGAATGTTTGTATAGGCCTACATCATATCAATAATTGAAGTGTGTTGTTTTGTTCGCCTTGGTGTTGATATCAGAATGTTTGTATAGGCCTACATCATATCAATAATTTGTTAATGATTAATGAACATTATGTCTATATTCTCTATTCTATTGCTTACAATTTGGTTGGGGTGCATTGAATTGATTATTCTTCATTGGAACTGAATGGTTTCAAACATTGTTTAAATTCTGTTGTGGCTAACTTCTCCCATTGTAGGCCTATATCTATTTTGAAACTATATTTTGTATTCTAGAATTATTCTAAATTTAACAATTATCATTAAAAAAAAATGTCCATATGACATTGAGACAGAGACACATTATAGGCTTTTGACTACTATTAAGAGGCCAGGTATTATATTTATGGGGAAAGAAGACCACTACATGTTTGAACAATCACTCCTCCCATTTCTATAGTTATTAAATAGACTAACCTGTTCAGCTTTCACAGATGCCACAGCGAGTTCTTTCTCCTTGTCCACAAGTTCTAATGCAAGCTCAGCTACAGACTCTGTTGCCTCAATCAGTTTGTTTAAGCCTGTGTTCATACGCTCAGCCAATTCATTGATTAATGCGTGTTTCTCCTTGTAGATTGTTTTGTATCCTTCCAGAAAGGACAGGTATGACTTTGGTGTGACATGTGTCTGCCGTCGATACCTTAAAAAAAATAAAGAAATTTACATTTTTGTACACGTTGCTAAAATCTAATCTAAGCCATTGTGTAAAAATGAGTGTTATCACAAATCCCACTCTGATCATTGCCTATACAAAAACTCATCATGATAATTATGTTTTATAAAATATTCAAAAAGTCATAATACAAACCCATTTTGCAGTGAGCTCTGTCTACACTATCCAAAAGTGTGATGTGCCCAAATACAGTAGTGATATGCCCAAATAAGGTAGTGATATGATGTCGTTGTGTCCATATGGAAAAATCACATTTTTCATTGTGTAAAAAGAGTAAAAGATCATACCTCTGGAAGTACTCAATGCAAATCTCAGCAACTCCATCATGAAACACTCCCATAGTGTTGACAACAGACTGCTTAGTCTCTGGTGTACATACAATATCAAAACTTGACAAGAAGTGTTGTGCCACAGCGACCAGAGCATCTTTAGGCCAGCGAGTGAACCAATCCATCGTACAGCCAGATATAAGTCCAGGAAATTTCAGGGAACGATTACGGAACTTTTCTCCAACCTTTAATAAAATGTACGCATTGATGCTTAAAACTAAGAAATGTATTGTAGTACGTATTGAAGTACAGGTCTCAAATTAATATACAAATAATAATTTGTTAATGTTTATGAGAAGGATGAACAAATAATTTCATACAGTGAAAGATGAAACTCAATCTAGTAAAAATAAGAAAAACCTAAATGTCTGACACCATTATAGATATTCTTTATGTGTGCTGGAGGCCATTGTTCATTGAAATAAAAGAAGGAAAGGAACTATCTCTAATTAAAGTCTACTGTTGGAACCAGGGTTTGTATACTAATAGACCTAACTACTGTTAAATAGCTTGACCCTATATTAACCAAGGCAGCATGTACAGTTAATCTTCACTGGCCTTTCTCTTGGTCACATACATATGATTTATTTTTGAGTTTCTATCTTATAATGTTCATACAGCAAGAAAATATGAAAATGAACACATCATACTGCTTTTTGCTGATAATGTATTTAACTTACTGGTGAAAAGCACAATACCACATGTAGGTTGTTTCTAGCTCTTGAGATGAAGTAATCATACAAGTTATCTTGAGTTGGTGGATGTCTGGGAAATTCCTTCTTCATGACGGGAATCAACTCTTGCGTTATCTCATCCAACTCTTCACGAGCAAATAAATTAGAGACCTAGAGAGAAAAAAATAAATAAAATACAGCATTATTATTAAAAAACAATAATATTTTTGCATTAAAAAAAAATCTTTACATTCTGAAAATCATCCAATTCAAAAAAATGCTATTATTTTTTTCAACATAGTACACGTAATATTTGGACTGGGTCAGTGCTATTTTGAAGTTCATATTTTAAATCATGAAGGTTAGTAGTCTTTCTTGTTACTCTTCCAAGAATTTACAGGGTTTTAAACTTGCAATATATTGTAACATTTAAAACAAAATATAAAGATTTTCAGTAGGTATAAAGAGCTAATGAATTAGCTTACCTCTCCAGAGCTGAGGACATTGTTGATATATTCTAAGAAGGCTTCATCCTTGACTTCATTATCAGTGAAGATGAATGTGATACCTTGGCCCTCACAACCAGCAACACGATACATGTACTTGAGATCATCCATCAAGTTCGTAACATTGTAAGACCTTAATTTTTATAGAATTTAATTTTAATAAAAGACATGTAATGTGATTAGGATAATACCTGTATAATTGCAATTTATAAGAACAGAAAGCAAAAATAAAGATGAAGGAAAAAATATAAACCATAAAAAATTGATTTAGACAGGGCAATGCATGGTAATAAACATCAAATAAATTATATAATAATTTACTAAAAAAGATATATAATGTGATTAGGAAATAATATTGTTAATGTAATGTACGGTAATAGGCATAAAATAAATTGTAATTAATTTTAATTAAAAAAGATATAATATAATGTGATATGGATAACATATTGCAGTTTTAAAGACAGCAACATTAAGAAGGAAAAAAGAATGAATTTAAACTATATAACTGATTTAGATGCGGCAATTATGCATGACATTGTAAATAAAACATAATATAAATTGTATATTATATGCATTTCCAACACTGATATAGCCAGAATGGTGTTATTATACAATATTAGCAGCTAGCAAATCCCTGGAAGATAGACCAAATTATTGGTTGTGTTTTTTTTTTGTACAGTAATAATACCATCAGGTTTTCCACTATACTTATAGTAGCTAGTTGTTGCTATTTTGATAAACAATAGAAGATCAAAATCCCCATTGTTCACATAACTAATTTCAACAACTCCCAACTCTTCATCCCTTTACCCACTTCACACATTGAACCTTCACTTACTTTATTCAATCATTTTCAAATCAGAGTAAACATTAACAGACAGAATTTAAGCAAACTAGAACAGATTAGAAAAAGACCTTTGTACAACAAAAAGCAATCACTATTTACATGATCATCAAACCCTTCTAAGGTACAGTACAATAGACAGTGTGAACTTTTTTTTTAAGTTCACTCTATTTTGACTGCTTTTGAGTATTGCTGTTGGAAATATCTCTAAATTCTATCCTTGTTAAATTACAATAAATTACTTGAAATAACTGTAAGTTTGTGTACCATTACGAATTGCACCTGCGGGCCAGTAGAAATATGAGCAGAATATTACGTGAAGACATGGATTCAATTGCAGATTCGTTTCTTAAAATGGCCCTGTCAGATAGGGATCTTCACATTGCTCAACTTAGAGTTGAACAGAAAGTAAGAGATATTGCTTTTACAGAATTACCCTTAATATCCTACAGAGAATATTTGCAAGGGAGTTTTTATGAATCAATGCCGAAAGCATTATGTGGAGATCAAGATTTAATGTTTAGTCAACCAATTTATCCAGTTGTATTGTGGCCATTTGAACCAGAAAAGATGCATCCTACAGGTGGATATGTAATAGCTGAGCAGAATGCAAAGCAACCAGTTTATTTCACACTTAAAGTACACAGCAACTGGCCTTTGGATGAGTCTTTAAAAGACATTGTTGATAAGAATGGTTACATTATGCCTGATGTTTTTATAAATAATGAATTTCATAAAGTTTATACACCATCTCAAGGAACGTATAGAAATCATGGTCCTTCAATAGAACTTACCAGCAGGGACTTAGTATTAGTGATGGATCAACTATATTGTTTCACCTGCCAGTCATGGCCATTGCATTCAGAAGATTTTTTCAATAGAGAAAAACGAAATAACTGGCCAACACAAGCAATTCAAAGAAAGATGGCTAAGCTTGATTGTCTGGTAGTTGGTGTTGGACACCCAAGAAGTGCATCAAAAGAAATTGAATGGAGGTTATCATTTTCCCTTGCTGAAAAAGAACTCTGTTATGAACTTAGTGAACCATATGTTAGATGCATGTGTGCCCTTAAGGCAATAAAATCTTCAAAGTACATTAATTTATTTAGTGAAGTCAAATCTGATTCACCAACACTATTCTGTTCTTATTTTATTAAGACAGCTTGCTTCTGGATGTGTGAGACTTTTCCTCCTGAAGGTCATAGCACTATGGACTTGATTAGGAAGACACTTGATTGGCTGATAAAATGCTATGAAGAAAGTTACCTTCCTCATTATTTTATTCGCCAACAAAATTTAATTGGAAATTTATCAAGGGAATGTTGTGAAGAAATGATAGTTTCATTGACAGCAGTTAAACAGAACCTGTGGTGCAATGTGATGTCAAGTATTGCAGCTGCAACTGGTGACATTATCAAAAACTCTTTTAGTTTCATATTGAACATCTCTGAAGAACCAAATAGTCCAAAAGACTATGCAAAAGTGGAATCTTTCCTACTAGCTAGCGTTAATAGGATTGAACAGATGAATAATGTTTTAACACAACTTATGGATGGTTTTGTCAGTTGCGCACGACTATTATTTTTAAATACATTAGTTTTTTCAGAATTTAATAGAATCATAGAGCATAATGGGGTTGATCCATTTGTAGTTCTTAAGCTTAAATTTGACAACATAATTGAATCAGTCTTTGAGAATGATGACAACTTAGTACCAAATGGCTACACAAAATTTTTTAAGCATCATTTGTATTGCTGTTTAGGAGATGCTTATACAGCATTATTGAAATGTTTACAAAGTAGGCCTACTGGGAGAAATGATTTGGGTGACTACCTCAATAAGCCATTGGAATATTATGAGAAAGGTTCAGATTTTGTGTACCCTGATGGATGGAGTGATCAGTGCATTGGTATTCAAATTAATGTCATTAAATATTACTATTTAATGAATGAAGAGGAAAAACTGAAAGAGAAGCTTGCCAATTTTGAACCAGTACTTAGAAAAGTTAAAAGAGACAAAGATGTAATGACAAAACTAAGAAAAGTTTATGTACTGTGTGCTTCGCAAAATGAATTAGCTAATTGGCATAACATTGACAATGACCTAGACCTAGGTCTTGTTGTTAATGATAAAATATTTGTATTTAATCCAATTGTTTTCATATTTTATGTCAATGCAAAAATATCACTAAAAGATGGAGACATTTATAGAGCATATGCAAATTTAAATGAAATGAAGTCAAGTTTAACTGCGATTCCAATATTGGAAAGATACGATATACCTTTGCTAATTACGATTATTGAAAGGTTATTGGCTAATTGTTTATATAGATTTTGGTTCTTATTCAGAAATCTTTCCTAAATATAAAAGCTATGCAGTTGCTCTATGAGTACAGTGTGAATATACCTAATTGTTACCCTACTTATTCAAACTTATGGTTTATGTTTTGCATGTCTTTTGTTTTACAGTTTTATATATTAACTATTTCTGCATGTATCTAGCTCTTTAGAGGCGTGTTTTTATGGCAATACCTATTGTTTGCCTTATACAGTTGAGTACGTATCGGCTGGTGCCTAGAAAAAAATAATCGGATGTAATGTAAACTAGATTTAATTCGTCACTATGACGAATTATAGGTTATATGCATTGATTTAAATAAAGATAATTGATTGATTTAAGATATTTTGATTGATTGATTTTCTCAGAATCTTTAGTTATTTATAATATATGATAGGATCTTGCTAACGCAAATACAATAGCCGGTATCATAATCCGATCAAAGATCCTTCTGCGTATATAATGTCGTGAACCACATTTGTGTTTTTATCTAAATTTCATTATAAATCATCTGTATAATCTATACACTAAGAATACAATTGAACAAACAATACGGATAATAAAAAAAAATCTTATTTCGCTTCGTTTCCCAATGTGAGACTCGAACTCGGTACCTTGAATGCTATAGACACGAGAAAAGACCACCGAGCCATACACAACGGACTAAAAATTATGGAAAGATTCCTCCATGTATTTACTATGCAGTAACCACTTTGGTGCAGATAGATTATTACATACCGCAATGAATTATAATGTTTTACTATGATGACATCTTTAAAGATTTTTAAAAATGATGCACTGTCAAACTATATACTTTTAACTTTAATATATGAACTTCTTAAAATGGACCTGAATGGATTTTCGATTTTTTTCATTTTAGAATGATGTTTTGGGGGCTATTAGGTGTTGCTAGAATGTATATTGTTACAAAATATAAATTGGCCCTTTTGGGGAAAGCCCCATTTGAAAATCAAAAAAATTCGCGGGTGACGTCACTTTGCGAATATATTCCTATCCCTCCAATGGAAAATTTGCAGTTTTTTGGCTATAACTCTTGAAATCTATGGAGTATTTTCTAAAAAATGCTTGTGCATTTGCAGAAACGTATTTAGAATTTTTTTAGATAAAATTATTACCGTATAAACGGTTATTCATCGAGAAAATGACGATTTAAAATCTTAAAATCAACGGTTTTTTTCTGGCAATACCGAAGTTGGCCTGGCAACGTTGTCCGGGATACAGCTCCGTGCGCAATGATGCGTATCCATATTTTCCGTTCGTGTATTTTGTATATCGTTCGTAATTTATACTGCTAAAATTTGTTAGTTTCTTTAGTTTTTAGTTTAGCAGAATTAAATTAGTAATATGAGATGATAATTTATTTGTCACGAATCAGGCAGTTTGAAAACAAATTTTATTCATATTTTACTTTGGCTTGACAATGAGCGCAGGAAGTTGTTGATATCGCTTTGGTCCTTGGATACACATGAAACGGAGCCTCGCCGCATGATGTGGGTGGTGGATCGACTCCGCGCTCTGGATTGGGGGCCTAGGCCTAGTAAAGGTTTGGGAGGTAGGCCTTCTAAATTTGGGTTTTAGAACAAACGAAGTATATTTTAGGGACCTATATTTCAACACCATTAGATATTGAATAAATTAGTATTAGTGTTCCAGGCTGTCGATCATTCACTGACTATCGGGCGGCATACACGCTCTCGATATCATCGTATGTATATGTGACGTCGTGAATATAGAGGCTTCCGACGGCCGTTGAAATAGAATATTGCAATGGCGTGAGTAATTTTCACTAATTTACCATGGTATCTTAAAATTTCGTTTTTACTCAAAATACTATACATTTTGTTTTTATTTGTGTGGGTTTGTGTTAATTTGATACATTTAAATAACATGTGTGAATTTCTTGAAAAACGAAATTCCATTTCAGGTCCATTTTAAGGAAGAAAGTTAATGTTAAGTTTGTTATTTCGGCCTAAGAAAATGTTATAATTTGTTTGATTGTCGAAATTAATTTTTGTAAATTTAATATGCCATTAATGATGACTTAATCAACTTTTGTTCTCTTAATTTCATAATAAATCATACATATGATAAATACAGTACACTTCAAGAAAATGAAATAAAAAATAGCTGTTCCCGAGCATTCCAACGATATATATTAATTTAAAAATTTAGCATATTTTCACCATTTTGTTAACTTATACGTGCGTAGCCAGTCACTTTTGACGTGCTCGTATAACGCAATTTCGAGTTGAAACGTGAATCAAATATGATATTATTAAAGATTGTAAAACAGAAATCGGGCAAAAAGAGTGCGCTTAACGCTTAAAATTGCCTGAAACGTACTCTAATTTCATCGAAAATAAATTTTGACAACTTTGAACATTTTAAGCGCGCGTACGCAAGCTTTATATGCGCTACGCACGTAATTGTATTGCCATATGATGAAATATGACCTGAAATTTATGAGTACCAAATTTTGTTTAATTGTGATTCATGCTTGTGAAGATATGATTACAAACGTAAAATCGCGCGTAGACCGCGTAATTTTTGATTGCACATCGTGAAAATATAACCACATCGATTCCTGGCCATAAGGAATATACTCTGAAAACTTGACTTGAATTAACGGACAAAATAGTGCTAAGGAAAGAATAAATAAATAAATAAATAAAGATTTTGACAGAATCAAGAGGTTATATGCATGATAATGCATATAACCTTTACAGTACATGATACCATAGATATATAGTGTAAAATATTAATATTTACTAATGATGATGATACACTATACTTCACTGTATGAGTACGATACATGCGTCAATATCATGTTACATCCAGTTATTTTTCAGGTGAAAATCGGCAATTCATTTGCAACTCATAGAAATTTATAGACATGTATCGCTAGTACGCTCATACAGGAATACGAACGAGTTTTACAAATTTTTCAATTTACGAATAACCTTTTGTACTGTGGGACATACTATGGGAGGATTTTAAGAGTATTGGGCATGTCTGGGATGGGGGGGTTCGCAGTTAAGGGGGGGGGGGGGGGGCGCCCGAAAAAAAAAAAAAAAACCCTGGCTACGGGCCAGTACACGCTTGCCTATGATAAAGTACCCAGTCAACGTGATAGTTATAACTTGCACATGCTCAAAACATGAAATGATGTCAGGGTATAAAAGTCGACATAGTGGACGTGTAAATTGAAAAGTCCCTAATAATGTGTTTCTACTCTATTTTATTTCGACGATAAATGGTAGAAGAATTAAAATATTTATGAATTAATGGTATCAAGAGACTTGCAATTGATTAGTTTTTCAAACGGTGATGATTGTTAAATATAGACATGGATACAAACACCGAATGTAGCAGATAGTATTTAGTAATGATTTATGTTTAAAGCTGAAACTTGGGTCCATTAAGTCGTCAAGGTCAAAGGAATGACATGTGATGCATATATTAATTAACTAATCAAACTGCATGAATACAATCGTGTGTGTATCTATATTTATATAACAGTTTAACACCTAAATAAATTCCTGTCATTTGATTGGACGATTGTGGGTCACATGGTGCGCAATAGTACGCACTATTAAACGATCGTTTTAACACGTTCACTGCCACGGCGTATTTATACGTCAAAAATTGCGTGTCGCTACTTGCCAAGACGTAATACTACGTCAAAATCGTAGCACTTTTGTATTGTATGTAGAATCGCTGGCAGTGGTGATTGGAACAGGAATTATCGCATGGCAGTTTATGAATGATGTACGTAAACGATAATCTAAAAATAAATGTCATATGTTTGTTTGTGTTTATTCCCTCATGCATTGAATATGGCGCCCTCACACTCAATATAATCATCTCAAACGGGACTTGGCACTGGGACAGAAATTACGGAAAATGCCTTGGCAGTCAATGTGTTAATAGTCCTTTTTTTCGTGTATGAAAAAAAAAAATCTGTTTGGCATTTTAAACAGATTTTTTTTATTCTATTGCTTTTGAAATACAACAGCGCCACCTATTTTGTACTTTCGTTGAGAATCAATGTTATTGTTATGACTGGTTTAGTGATGGATACATTTTTGGAGAGATTTATTTTACATACGTTTGGTGATTGATGAGTTTTCTCGGCGCGGTTGAAATCACCGGGGCTCACACTGTAGATGATGGGTACTAATGCTAGTAAAATATAATATGCATTTAATACATATATTTTTTTGGGATAATTTACTAAGGGTAGAAGAATTTAGTTTATAAATAAATTATTTTAGTTAGTGAATAATTTGTTTAAACTGTGATGATTGTTAAACATAGACATGTATACAAACATAGAATGTAGCAAAGAGTATGAAAAAAAAAAAAAAAAGGTGGTTGTGATATCAGCATGTGTACAGCAAACTATACTATTCTAGAGTACATGCAGTCATTCTGATTGATACATAACAATTTACAACTTACCCTTTATCCAAAACTGTTGAAAGTCAAAATATATTTTAAAATCTTATTATTACAAAAAGTCATCATTTACATTTATAACATGTCTAAGTAGATTTTTGTCATTTGATTGGACGATGGGTCACATGATATAAAAATAGTTGTTCGTATAAAATTGAATACTGAAATTTCATTTTGCGTCTTTGTCCTGTGTGGACGCCAGTTGATATAAACGTAATTACTGATGTATGTGGTTGGTTAATGTTAGTCCTGCCGCTACAATTACAGTTGTGGTACGTGAGTGCTGAGAAGCCGCCTCGTAAAAATATATGTTGTTGGGAATTGCGAGTTTGGTGTAAACCTCAGCAGACCACAGTGACTGTGTGTGTACGCGAATGCCGAGAAGCCGCCTCGCAATAATGTATGTTGGTGGGAATTCGAGTCCGGTGTGGACCCAGCAGACCACAGTGTGTGTACGTGAATGCCGAGAAGCAGCCGTGACAATATTTGCGCGTTGTGTTGTGGATTTTCATGGCCCGGTAGATTTGCTTGGAATGTACATGTGTGGTGTTTCGTTTACCATTGGTACCAACGCAAAAAACGCAAGCTAGGCCTAGCCAAGGAAGAAAACTGGTGTGGACTGTCCGGTAGTGTCTGTTGTTGTTTTTTTTTGTGTTATTGAAATTTGGGTATTATTATCATTATTGTTTTATTTTGCTATTATTAATGTTATACATTCTGAAGTTTGCAAACTTATTAAAGATGAATACAAATGAATAAATTAGTAGAGAACTCGTATTATTATTACGCATTGTGTGCGATAAAACAACTTGGCCACTTTGTGACACCATTCAAAATGTAATGTTAACATGTTTACTATTAATTATTATAACAAATTGCAGATATTTACCTTGTGAGTGTTATTTGAAAGTTCTTGTATCCAGCAATAAATGATGATAATCTAGTTAAACTCTGTTTACCGGATCCACCTACGCCTACAAGCAGAGCATTGCCACGTGGTGTACGAATTATCCGAGATATCTGGTTCAAAATCAATAAATTATTCAGAATAATGCATTTGGTTATGTCCATAAAGTACCAGAACCATCATGTATTCTGACAGTAACATGTTACTAAAAAAATTTTGAATCCTGACATGATATACACAAGCACACAGTGGTGTGGTAGCAGTGGCGTAACTCAGTGGGCAAAAAACCCTGGTTTAGCACTCATAAGGGGCCCTCCAACGGCTAGAATTTGCATTGGGACTGCTCATTGTCTGGGACCTCTTAGGCTCTGTGCCCCTGAGTTTAGTCAGTGAGCGCTTATAGTTGAGGTGAGATATAGATATATTACCAAATATGGACACTCCCCAAAAAGAAAATGGAATAGTTCAGGCACCTTTAGCAGGCTGTATAAACGTCTCTCACGCATATCATCGTCCTCATATTTAGGAATAATGTCATATGTAGGGTCTATACAGGTAGGAATTTCACGAAATATACTAGTTTTTTATTACTGAGTATGTAGTGAACTTTATTAGGCCTACGTATTCCACTTTTGGTACATAACGGTGATGAGTGGACCTTTTGTTTTATGAAGTAATTATATTATTGAAAGCATGTGTGTTCATTTCTAATCACATGACTCAATCTTACCTCTCATAACATGCCTTTCATTTATCAAAATAAATAGTAGTGAAAATCTGCACTTACCTTGACAAGATGTGTCATTGCATCTTTAAAGAACACCAGATCCATGTGACCTCCTCTCACTGTGTCATTATACTGAGCCATAAATAACTGTAGCTTCTCTGAAAGGAAGTCTAAATCTGGAACCTGTAAATAAAGAATATATAAAGCAGTTAGCTTGACTTCATATGGGATGGAAAGGGTGTGTTGTGGTATTGTACTTTTCAATACTACAGCGCATCACATCAAAAGAGAGAAGCAAGAAAAATTTAAAAATGTAAATAGGCAATCAGCCCTGTCATGGACACTGACATCAACATGCATTCACTCATCTCACTTTGTTGGTAGACCCTAAGACCTTTAAAAGGATCAAGTGGGGGTGACTTACAGATGGTAAGGGCAATTTGATCAAGGACGGAAAATGAACGACAACCAGTCTTAGTTTTCCTAATTGTAACTGCATGTCTGTGAGCTGTGACCTGACATTACAACTTAGCAAAGTCTTTGGGATCATAGTAATGAGGCCTGAAATCCAGTGGCGTAACAGGTATAAGCACTCACTGGCTAAACCCAGGGGCCCCAAGAGCATGAGTAGCCCCAAAAACTACCCAGTATTGGAGGGTCATGAGGAGTGCTATGCCACTGCTGAAATCAAGCTTAAATTAGGAGGTGTGTAGAGCATGAGATACAGTGACATTTACCAGTTCATATATCTTAGGTGCATCAAGATCAGCATCTTCTGGTTCTTCACCAGTAGGTTCCGGTGCATCTCTAAGGAAGTCTACCAAGTATGGTTCCTCTGACAGCTGACTTGCTACCTCATCACCTAACTGATCCTTTACCACACGTTTAACAGCTGCTATGAACCAGTCCTTATCTTCAAAGTTAGTGAATCGATCAGCAATGACTCTTGAGCATTCATGCTGCCACAAGGCTAGCAAGGTCTTGCCATTGGGGCACTCATCTCCTTCGATGTGAAGCATTCCTTCCCATATACGTGACAAGTCACGCAAGTTGAATATGTAATGGAACTTAGCTGGTGTTGGAAGCATTTTTACCTTTCAAATATTAAAAGTAATAGTTCTTAATATAACTTAATCTAACTACAGTAGCCCAGTTGGGTGTTTAAATGTTAAATTCTCATTTTGTATTTGTATTTTGTATTATTATTTGTCCTCAGTGAGGAAATTCGGATTAGGCCCTCCACGGACCCACGGCAGCCAGCAGTGCAGCGCCTACGAGATTAGGCAATGAGAGTAAAGCATCTTGCCTAAGGATGCAATTAGTATGGTACAGATAACCTCGGTGATCTGACGAGAACCGGTGTTTCAACGCAGTATGGCCGTATTAGTATAACTAAAAGTTAAAAAATGTTTGACCAAACATACTTTAAGCTTGGTTCCCACTAGAGATGCAATGCAAGGATGTAGCACAAGCAAGTTGACCAATGACAAGCAACATTTTGAATAATCCATCGCTTTTGATTACTTACATTATGCTTACATTCTTGTGTTAGTTACAAACTATTTTACCATAGTCATGCTTTAGGTTTAACATTATGAATAAATTGCTTATTATTTGGCAGATATTATTTTGCAATCGATTTAAGGGCCTTTCGCACCAGCTCCGGTTCCGTCTCTGCAAATAAAATCACATCTTTCATTGTCATCAATCACCACGCGGCTCTGGGTAATTGAAGTTGCTATTGCTATACATGCAGAGCCAGAGCCGGACCAGATGATAAAGACCCTTTATGAGGGTGAGATGTTTGATTTAGAAAAGCTGAACTTGAAAGAAGGTGGCTAGTTCAGAGGTTGTTTTTAATTTGGGATATTGTGCTAAATTATACACTTTATACTTTAATTAAATACAGTAAAATAAATTATAATAAACTAAAATGATAAATTAATTTTCATTTTTGTATATACAGAAGAGTTTCATTTTAAAATGTTGAATTCAGTTAATACCTTGGTTGCTTGCCATAGAACTCGTGTAGTTGCAACAAGATCATTGGCCAACGCAACAACTTCATCATTAAAGCGTGATGAACAGAAGTAACCACAACCAATGATGCCTGCAAAGAAAAGTTAATACAAATATTTATCTGATGAAAAATTCAACAATATTAAACATTGTTTTGTGGTGGAATGAACATGCCACAAGAAGAGAAAAAAACTTTGTGTTTTTAACAATAATTCTCTACTGGACTTTCTTAAAAACTCTCCAAATTTTACTTGCTTTTTTATTTTTACTTTACAGTATCTACAAAGAATATTTAAAAAATATCAATGAATGTTTTTAGAATATCTCATTTGGTTGGATAAAGGGTTTAAATTATGCTGGGTAGATTAGATTTGCTTTCTTTACTTTTTTTCTTCCGTATAAAACTATTACGATAATTGTAAATAATAATGTAGGAAGAAGCTAGGCAAAATAAAATACTTATATATATATCGTGCCCAGTAGCCAGCCCCTGTTTTTATCTATCAGAGTTACACATAAAAAATACAATAAAATAACAAATAAAACATAATGTAGCACAATTAAAAACTCTGATAGCATGCAAGATTAGGCAAAAAACGTTTCAAAGAAACATATTTTCAATGGGATCTTCATGCCTTAAAATTATTATGGGCACAAGAACTTAAGACTGACTGACCCCAACCAACCAATTTGATGTGTCCATATATGGACACGATGACATCATATTACTACCATATTTGGGCAAATCATATTTATCACAGTTTGATAGTGTAAATAGAGCTTTACATTTGAATCAGATAAACACAATGTCAATATTGATAGTTGTGTTGCTACTCACCAAATATCTTATCAATGGAAGCATTTGACGGTAGAGTGCAGTTGAATATGGAAAAGCAACGTTTAAGTCTCTCAGGAATATCATTTCTACCACCACCTGGCTGTATCATAGCTGCAATAAACTGGATATCAGCAATGTGTGTAAAATCTCCAGGCTTCTCCAGATTATAGAACCCGTCCATCTCCATCATTTGTCTCACAATCTCATTGGTCACTTGGTCTCCCCACTCGTTGATGATGGGCATGTTGATGTCATCTACAAAGACTGTCATCTTGCGTCCTGCAGGTGGACCATATGTGCTGCCCATTCGTTTGTCAACAAAACTCTCAATTGTTCTCTGGAATATCAAAATGTTAATTACACAATACTGAAAAAGACAATGACAATTCTACACGGAATATACATTGTCTAGTATGACTTACAACCAAAGTTGGTCATAAATGCATTAGGTTTCTATTTTCTTAGTCTTTTAGTCTTTATATTTCATATGGCATTAAACATACCATTTAAGTTTCTCTCCTGTATACAATATTAAATTTACAAACGGCAATGAAAGTTCCCTCATGATCTTAAAGGTTGGAAAGCAATGATTTACTATTTATCCAGTATAAATCAAACATGCTTATTTAATTATTATTGTAATGATATAGAATTATAATTAAAAGAATCAACCTTTGTATCACAATTCAATTGAGTTCACCAATTTGCCCCAGAAACGTCCAGTGAAGAAATTGACCAGATGTCTTTCATGACCTGTTAGGCCCAATTAGTTCTCAAAAGAAAACATTTTATCTGACCTTATGAACTTTCCCATTGTAAAACTATTAAGATATTGACAGTATTTAAGCACAGATTTGACAGACAATCCATCATTGTAATTTCCCCAGATACTAAAGATCATCCCCTCCAAAAAAGTACCTGCATCAACTTAGGACCAATAGTTAAGTTCAGAGATGATGTAATGACATATACTAATGAACAGAAGCCGATATACCCTCAAGTTTCAGAAAAGCCCAGACACACCTCAGACACTTCTTTGAGCACACACCTTACCGAGACTTCCTCAGAAGCACATCTACAGCCACACCTCACTTACAGCATCATTCATCCTTTGTCCCTGAGTTTGTATTATCCTGTATCATTTCTGAATTTCTATTGTATTGTGTATTATATCGTATTACTGAATAAACAACTGTGATATTTCAATTAACCAAGCGAGTAGAGTCTTTAATACAGTCAAACCCTCACACATTATATTACCATTATTATTTCAATATACCTGAAACATGAGTGGTGTAGTTGCAGAAGAGAAGTTGAAGCTTTTAGCCATGTGTCTATCCGGATCATACTTGCTCATGTAACCTTTAATCATGACAGTTTTTGCAGTTCCTTGTTCACCAATCAACAAAACAGCCTATTTAAAAATGGATATTATAATTAGCAAATGCTACATGAAAGGAATCTTAATCAAATAAAGAATGAGAACACTAAAACTTTATTTAATAATCTGTGTTTTAATCTTTGATCCGAAACATGAACAATACATAAGCAGAGCAATATAGACATTATAAATGAATGACTCAATTTAGATGTCAACATTTTATTGGACACTACCACTTCCCTGGACACCAGACTGTTTCATGAAGGAGACCAAATATAAATCTGTCATTCTTATTATTTATTTTTTATTATCATTTTTTTCTGCTTAAAACTATTATTATTTTGACTCCTAAACAACATAAGTTTGTGATGATGCAAGATAATACAATTAACTTTGAAAATAGTTTTCAATTTTAAAACATGGTTTCATATAGATCTTGGTAGCATTTATGAAGAGGAGATATCCCAAATTTAAAAGTAAAGTTAATTCTGACTTTCTCAAAAGAAATTCCAGAGGTCCAGCTAAAGATTTTGTAACAAACTGCATTTTTCTTTCAAACAGGATCCACAATTGATTTCAATCATTATTAAGTATTTTGATATTAGGAATAAATACAAAAATAATGCAGCTTATAACAACATTTACCTTATCTTGTTTTGAAATTGTGTCAAGCAAAAAGTTTGAACAGACATTGTCTACATTTGGTACGAGAATTGAACTGTACTCTGGAACTGAATCAGCAGGATAGATGTATTCTTGAACTCTGTTTGACCAGTGCTCCCAGTTGCCTACAAAAATTTAACAATTCAATCCTTCATAATGTTAAAATAGTAGTACTGTTCTTTGTTTTCCACAGTGCAAAGTTATAGATTTACCTATGAAAAGTGGGAGGGGGGGCATCCCCTCATCTCAATATAGGGATCCCAGAAACAATTCTGATGATGTGCTAAACATCTAGTATAAGGTTCAGTAAGCTACACTGTAGCTCTGTAAAGCTTGGTTCCCAATTGGATGAAATGTAAGTATGTAAACAAAGTACAGTTAGTTTGTCGTATCCGAAGTGACCAATCTAAAGTGAAAAATCCTCAACAGTCACTATTGATTGGTAAAATTACTTGTGTTGCATAGTACATTCTTGTGTTACAGGTATGTTCTTTTAAGCTCTGTCTACACTATCAAACTAGTTTGAAAAAAGTGTGATGTGCACACATATGGTAGTGATATTCCTAAATATGGTAGTGATAATGACATCATCATATGGCCACATCCCATTTTGTCGTCGCATAAAATTTGATAGAAGTGTAGACAGAGCTTAAGGGACACAGATTAAGGAGTAGAGAAGCATACCCTAAACACACACTTATAATAATGTACTGTAAAACATGTATGTAAAATAAATATCAACAACATAATTTAAGCTTACCGTTGCTGTCCACAACATATTCAAATATGGTGTGTCCACTTCCTTCAGGTAAATTTGGGTAAGATAGGTGACTTTCGTGTTCAAGCATAAATGTCTGCATCTTGGCTCTGTCATCCAGTTCCAGCAGGGCTCCAAGGCTCCACATCAATGAGAAGATAAACAGTTTTTCAAGATAGGCTGGAGGAAGTGCAGTGTGATCATGTTCTTCTTTCACAGGTAACAAACCAACTAGCAGATCTATAGCCTAGAAATGATACAAACATGACATTTCTAATTATTTTTTTATTTTTATTTTTACAATTACAGGATGGATAAACTATTTAATACTTTTTTTTTTATTGAAGTTTTATAAAAATATCCTTTAAGTTCAAAATTAATCCGTTAAAATGAGAGGTGTAAAGCTTTCTCAATCACATTGTCATCATAGGAACATCTCATTTAAATATTGTAGTGTCCAAGGTAGACACCCAATTTGTTGTGGTTTACAATTTGAATATTGTTTGTGGAAAAGTTTTTGTTGGATTTCAATTATAAAAATATAACTAAGAAGAATCAATTTTGAAGTTCAATAAATCCTTATTATTAATTTTTGAAAAGTATCGATTTACCTCAAAATTAATGCTTTTATAAATCTGAATATTTCTTTTTGTGAGAGACTATAATATTAATATCGTTATTTTAATGAATAAATTAAAAACAAGAAATCAATGTTATATAAAATCGCTTATTATACTATTCTTTTTTTAGAACTCTTTTGATATTTTTATAATACACCAATTTACACTGTCAACATTTTGAAACTGTTAATCTAATTCTCTGTCTAGTGACTATTAAACTTTATGTGACAACAAAAGTAGTGATGTGCCCATATGGACATGGGGATGTCATATCACCATATTTAAGCATATCACAACCATATTTGGGCACCACACTCTTTTTGTCAAACTAGTATAGACAGAGCTTAATATAAAATAGAAAGTTTCTGTACCTGTTTAATATAGTTGCACTGCAAGATGACCATCTTGGGGTGAAGTGATAGTGTAACATAGTTGAACAAATCCTCAAAAATCTTATTAAACAGTTCTTGTAACACTGCAGCTTCTGATGGATTCTGCTTCATTAACCAGCTCTTAAGACAGGGTACAGAAAGGAATTATTTAGTGCCATTTAAATGATATTATAAATAATTTAATAACAATCAACTGAATTCATTTTGTTTGTTTCCCTAATAATACAAATTTGTATTTTTTGTTTCTATTAATTTGTATAATTAGGGTTTAGTTTTATTGTTTCTAAAATCATTCATTTTTAGTAAATCACCAGATGGTTTAGTATTTCTCCTGTGCGCCTGTGAAAGGTTTTGTTTTTGTTCTACAAAAATAAAGATGGTATTACTATAATTATTACGTCCAACACTTTCCTTTGATTGCTTCATGCAACAAAAAACCTTATTAGGACATAATATAGATCACAATCAGATTTCTATTTCCATTTTAATCATGATTGACAGATAAAGTAGGTCATGGAAGTTTACATGATCGCACCTAAAGATATACTTAATATAACAATATTCAATAATTACAAACAAATGACTAAAAATAACTGTACGAAAATAAAAAGTGCAATGAAATTTTAAATATAATAATCAAATCCATAAGATATTGCATCCTTAGGCAATGTTTTACTCTCATTGCCTTGTCCTTCGGATGGGATGAAAAGCTGTTGGTCCCGTGTATGTATATTGCATTTAAAAAAACTTGGTACACTATTCTAAAAGTAGGGGATAGTCTCCTGGTGTGCTGATCTGGTATGTGCTGCACTGCTGGCTTCCATGGGTCTGTAGAGGGCCTAAGTTTCCAGTTCAGTTTGAGCTGGAGGATAATATTATATATCTTCATCTTTTAAATAGAACTTACTTGTGATATAGGTCTCCAATCCAGTACAGATGAACTCATGTACACCATTCCATTCCTAGACACTGTTGCTGGTGATGCATTATCAATGTTATGAACTTCAAAGACTACCTTACAATTAGGAGCCATTGGAATACGATCACCATTGGCTAGGGTCAGTGTCCTATTATCATCTAGTACACTGTTAAGATTCTCAATCCAAATAGCATCTACTGGGCCATCTAAAATTATCCAGATATGATCCGCTGTTGAAAGAAAAATAGTTTAAATGATAATGAATATTGTATAGCCTATTATCATCTAATAATACACTGTGAAGATTTTCAATCCAAATGGCTATATATGAGCCATCTAATTTTATCCAGATATGATCCGCTGTTTAACGAATAGGTTAAAGAAAATAAATAAACAAAAAACTAATGTTGATTTAGTTTGTATACCATGTTAAAATTTAAAATAAAGAGTTCAAAGAACTACATCAGGAAGTTTTATTCTTAACTTACAGATTGAGGAAACATGTCATTCAATTTTCAAAGATTATTAAAAAGAATTGAATAAATTACAAATGGTTTGAGCAATCAGCGACAAAGCATTCTCTAAACTAGGCCTGGTATTATGGAATAAGAATGTACCTAATTCAACTGTTCCTTGATGTTCCCGGTATAGGCATTTTTTGGTCTAATATTTTTGTATAGTTATTCTTTAGTTATTTTTTTATGTAGTACATTTCGATGTGAAGCACTTTGTCATTAAAGTTAAAAGAGCTATATAAATTACTATTACTAGACTAGGTCGTGTCCACAGATGGTTCTCGAATACACATTAATTTCAGCGTAAAAAATGTATGTACCACAGGACTATAGTACATTGTCGTTTACAGAAACAAATAAATAGACAAGATGATTTATGTACAATTAGCACCCTGGGAGTTAGGCCTTGTCTTAAAAATAAGTCAATTTTTTTTATTTGAATTCATTTAAACAAACCCAATTTGTGTTTTGTATATATGCACAAATTTGATACTGCAACAAAAAATGTGACATGACAACAAAAAATTGGAATTGTTCGTAATTCAATAAAGTCAATCTTATTTTGAATTTACATATCCCAACAAACATAATACAAAACATAAAGATAGTCAAGTATCAACTTCCCGGGAAAATTGAGATCACAAGTTACTATGTTGGATGTATTATGTTCGTAACATGGTGTCATTTAGAAAACTGCCTCTCCAAGGTGAGTACTTTTTTTTTCTTTATTTGATATCTGATACTTATACTTAATAGAAAGACAAAAAGACACACAAAAAAATTACATGTATTGCACACATTTATTATAATCCGTAAATTAGTTGACACCGTTACTCACACCATCCACAGTTCTACAACAATTTGCCTGAAACCCTGACAAAGAACATGAACAAAGAATGAGATGCCTACTTGCAATTAGCAAGTTCAAACCTCACTTTAAACATACCATATGGTTGTTTGTAAACACAGCATTGTATAATAAACACAAAATTCAATAGTTGATTATGTTGGTAACAAAGACACCAACAATTTTGACTGTTGATTCACGTCATCGCAGCTTTAAATTTGATATAAAGTTATTTGAAACTAACTTTTCTGAATTTAATCACAACTATTAATTTCATCAAATTTTTTTAAATTTATTTTTTGGAATTTTAACCGATCGTAACTATTAATCTCACCAAATTGTTTGATATTAATTTCATAAAACTATTAAAATCATCAAATTAACTTGGGTACCGTATATTGCTATGTATAAATCGCACCTGTGTATAAGACGCACCCATAATTGTGAACGAAATATCTTGTACTTTTATGTCACCTGTGTATAAGACGCACATATATATATATCTAGGTCGAAATTTAAAGCATTTAACATGCTAACGATGGGCAGTGTGATCTCCGATATGTTGAGGTTAATTTGGAGATAACACTGCCCACCGTTAGCATGTTAAATGCTTTAAATTTCGACCTAGATATATGTGCGTCTTATACACAGGTGACATCAAATTACAAGATATTTCGTTCACAATTTTGGGTGCGTCTTATACACAGGTGTGACTTATACACAGCAATATACGGTCTTAAAATTTCATCAAACTACTGTATTTGAAATTGATTTTCTTGAACAACATTTCAATTTGTTTAAGCTCATCAAGAGAAAACTGGAATTGCTCTCTGGAATTCACCAGCACTGGAGCGGATACAGAGCAGATAATGTCCCCTCTTGGTTGGGTTGAATAATCCTCATCTGATGGCCAAGTGTACAAATTATTCCCCTGTTTTTTCATGTACTTGACAGTAATGAGACCACTTTCATTTGCGATGTGAACCACCTCTGCCATGTACACAGATGTAGTGTTGTTCTTTTTACCAACCGAATGCAATTGTACAGCTGCAAAGTTTCCAACTTGAAGATCCCTGCAAAATAATAATTCAAAATCAAGTCAAATATTAAATAAAAGCGTGCAAGAGTGTGTAAAGAGCCATTATCGCAAAAATTTAACAACGCAAATATTTCCACTTTTACAGTAATAAACAAATTATATGTACAGGTACAGTACATCTTTCATTTATTATCTTGATGATGTAATGGCTGGACTGGTAATGGTGGGACATCAGACTCATCATCTAATGTAGTATGGGCAGATTTGCTGAAATAAAAATCAACCAAATAGTATATATGTTGTGTTCTCAGAGCTGCTCATTTGAATTTTATTAAGTGTTAACACAAAAGTACAATGCTTACATCTTTTCACTATTCATATAAGTTTGTGCGGACTGGTCAGAATCTGTGGAGATTGGCAAGACTGTAGTCTCATTGATTGACTACTGTGTGGGTTCACTGCTATGCTTATAAAGTGATGTTCTGAAAAATATAACAATTATTGAATATTATATAGTACTACAGTGTTTTTGTTTTCTTCTTAGTTCTCAGAAAATTGTTTCATGAATAAATAAGGGGTCCTTAACAATTATCAAACAGTATGTTTAGGGAGGGAATAACTTTGTGGATGTTAATTCAAATCATCAATGTACTTTGCAAAAGTTGAAATTAGACATTTTCATGATCAATGAGTATGAACTTCATACTCATTGATCATGAAAATGTAACCCATGGATAAAACAGACTTTGAATGTATCAAGTCAACAACAAAAAACAATGTTTATAATTGTGAAGGACCACTACTCTTTTTATACTACAGTACATACCTTTCAATTTTCCCTCTTTTAAGCGACATCAAAGAGAGTTGACCAGTGAACTTGATGTTTGGACATGGTTGGCTTGATATACCTCTACAAGTGTCGCAGAAACAGCTCCTTTCCTTTGTTCCGATAACATGGTTAAATACCACTAAAGCTGTGAGAGCTGCGTGCATTTGGGATAGGACGGATATTTGTAGTTCTTTCTCTGTCAGTCAGTTCAGAAACTAAACTGTTTACAGTTTCCACCTTCTCCTTTATAACGACGTGTTTAGCCTGAGTTTGAGTGCCGTTCTTATTTGTCTTTGTGTAAGCTTCGCTGACCCATACTTTCCACTTTATGGGGTCATCCCCTGAGCTTGCAGAAGAGGCTGTAGGTGCTTTGAAACAACATCAACACAACATTTGTCGCATGTGCAGTCTATACACTCCTTTTTGAGGAACATTCCTGGGGCCTCGCATACTGTTATGGATGAGGCTTCGTACTTGTTTTTCGAAGCAACATGTTTGTTAGCAATGCACTTGGCATATAAGGATTCTACCTTAAATGTTACATTTGTCGAATTCGATTGGGAACTTTTGTTGTCAAGGTAAAGATTCGTTGAGTACTTTTTGTATTCGAATTGTAAATTTGTGCTCAACAGAAAGTCATTTGAATAGAAAACGTTGACAACGAAAGCTTTTTCATTAAGAACAATCTCAACGCTCAAAATACTCCGTTAAAGAAGTACTCAACGGAAAAACTACTCAACGGTCCACTCGAATACGACAATTGATACAATACTCACACAGGCATTGCAAAAGTCTTTGAAACCGGTTTATAGTTTGCTAGCTTGACTGTGGAGAACTTGGTAAAACTAAGTGAGACAGTTGGATATGCAGCTTTAAATTCATTGTAGGCCGTCTTCATTGTGCATTCCATCACCTTGCCTGGTGTCTTGTCTACAGCGGAAGGTGCATCTGGCAATTCTCTTGCAATCCACCCGATCATAAAATGACAGAACTTTAGACACTGTGTCCTGGCTCAGAGCATAACTCCTTTGCTTTCTAAACTTTATCGAATGTGAATTGATTGGCTTGATCAAAAAACTCCAACTCAGTCCTAGATGCTTTCGGACAAGTGTTTTTCCTATTTTGTTTTTGACACACACGGCCATAAACAGTTGACGCCTGAGTTGAATTTTTTTTTCAGGGCAGCTCGCGTCCTTGATTTTTCTACCATGCTCGAAAATATTTCTGCAAACTTATTTGGGCTCTTCGGCACCACTCTCCATGATCTTGATAAAGCCTTCCTTTTAGCTTTATTACTTGGAAAGGGGGTTGATGTTGGTGTCGACGACTATGTACAAGAGCTCTGCTTGTTTAAGGCATATGCCTCCCGTCGCTTCTCTAATATGCGCCGCTTTTTTTGGCTTGATTGATTTGCCCTCCTGCTACGTTGGTAATCCCTCCACTTCTGTTGTTTCTCACTGGTCTCCTTTCGAGTCTCTATTGGAGGTGTTGTATTGATACCAGCATCTTTTTTCCGCTGTCTCATCCTCTGCATCCTGATCTTTGCTTTTGCGTTGTCTCTTATTTCGGTCTCCTTCCGAGTCTTCATTGGAGGTGTTGTATTGATATCAGCATCTTTTTTCCGCTGTCTCATCCTCTGCATCCTGATCTTTGCTTTTGCATTGTCTCTTACTCTTACTTCGGTCTCCTTTCGAGTCTCCATTGGAGGTGTTGTATTGATACCAGCATCTTTTTTCCGCTGTCTCATCCTCTGCATCCTGATCTTTGCTTTTGCGTTGTCTCTTACTCTTACTTCATCACTTCGCTCTAATCTTCTTATCTTTAAGCGGGAACATTCAAATTTCCGAAATTCTGCATATTTTTGTGGATTTTCTTTTAAGTTTTTAAGGTGCAACCTCTGTGCTTTAGCATTCTTCGTCTTTTTTGATTCCCAAGGGACATCATCCAGATCAAGTTTATCACCTTTTTCAGTACAGCAACGAAGCTTCATTCTGAGTATTAAAAAATAGTAATTCAATAAATATACGGTATGACTATACATTTCCTGACATAAATATATATACATTATCTTTTTAATAAATAAACTGTGACTGTGAAAGTCTTATAATTGTATTATATGTTGATCAACACACTTTAGGATACGTGTTATTGGCAAAGGACAGCATGTATGAATTTAATTTTATGTTCGTAACAGGTGACACCATTGACAGTCAGAACTACGTAATATAATACAACTTCACAGGAAATTATATTTATTTAAAATACAAAATCAACATGATGATGTTAAATTAAATTTCTTATTGTTAAAACAACTAAGATGGATGTGTAGAAAGCGATGACCTCGAATTGGACGACCCGGGCGCTTTTTTTTTTCGTACATAAGTTGGGGACCCCTCATGAAACGTCACAAAATAAACATGAATAATTCATCAGTTAAATTTGTTGTTCCGTGTGCACCCAGCGTATAGCAACAAGAAGTGATTACACAACTGCGGTTCTTTCTACAGTAGGCCTAGGATTGTAGGTCAATTCACGTGACTGCCTTCGCGCACACTTCTTCACACACACGTCCACTATGCAAAATGTGTCGAGGCTAATCGACAGCTAGGCAAGACATTAAACTAAGTAGTAATTGGACATAGCCCAAAGAAAGTTAAGACCCACAAGAATAAAGAATGTGTATAATTTGTGTACTGTAATTTTTTAATTCTGCTATTTTATTATCAAACAATATGCATGTACTCAAAGGAACTTTAAAAATGCGCATATTTATGAACACATGAGATGGGAAGATTAGACCCACGAGAATAAAAAATGTATTTTTGTGTATATGTTTATTGTTTAATTTTGCTGACTTATTACTCGGACTGTGTCATACCTAACACCAAAGAACTTATAACACAAGAATCTCCTGTTCGTCCGAAGCGCGTAACAATTTTGAAAGGCATTGTGGGATAGAATAGAGCTATGGGTGGCGCCATTGTGAGCCATGGACTAGGGCGCCCGCATCAAATTAGAAAGTCAAAATCATAGAGGGGATCTGCTAATGCTCTAGGGGGGGTAGAGTAATTGACTGAGGAGTAGGGCGCCCGCATCAAATTAGAAAGTCAAAATCATAGAGGGGATCTGCTAATACTCTAGGGGGGTAGAGTAATTGACTTCCTAGTTTGGAGGGGGCGCTGCTCCATGCTGTGAAATGGTGTCGCCCAGTTTGACCTTTTAACACTGTACTTCCGATACTGTTTGAATGCAAATTGAACAGGAGATTCTTGTGTTATAAGTTCTTTGCTAACACACAGGTCACACACACCCACACAGCTACTACTAGAATAGACATGGGTTTAGAGACTAATAATTAGGCCTAATAGTATCAATAGAAACAAACTATAATTTTAACACGTATTTATAGTAATAAATTATATTAAAAACACCATAAACTAAAGGCTGATTATTTCG